>NC_092166.1:39235811-39430045 GCF_045791955.1 Oncorhynchus clarkii lewisi
GTATGGCACTGATATGGTTAAATCCCTGGGTTAAATACGTTGCCATGGAAATGTACGTTGCACATCAGTCAGACACGCTCCCCGCGGTGCGTACGATCAGTGTCAAAGGAAGCTGTGAGAAACAGTTCATATGTTTCTTAATGGCAGCAATTAACTAAATTGATTGAAGGCGCATCAATTTATTCTCTACTGTCAGTACAAACACACACACATATGCAATGCAAAGAGGCATGAACATGCACACACACACACACACACACACACACACACACACACACACACACACACACACTGCTATTTCCATGAGAATAAAGTCTGAAGCTATGAAAGTGAAAGGAAAGAGATCAGAGGCTTAGAGAAAAGATAACTAAGGCTGTTTCCCTCATTTGAATACTTAACCTTGATCTAAAATTAGACAGTCCCAGTCTAGGTTTTACCTCTGAGAGCATCTTCCTTTACATGAATTATGCATGTTCCCCTACACATTTACACGAGAGATAATGATTGGAAGAGGGAGACGTACTATAGGGCTTATGCCTTCCTCAGATGACTCCATCACTTTGCATGGTGTTTTTATTTTTTTATTTTTATTTATTTCACCTTTATTTAACCAGGTAGGCTAGTTGAGAACAAGTTCTCATTTGCAACTGCGACCTGGCCAAGATAAGGCATAGCAGTGTGAACAGACAACACAGAGTTACACATGGAGTAAACAATTAACAAGTCAATAACACAGTAGAAAAAAAGGGGAGTCTATATATACATTGTGTGCAAAAGGCATGAGAAGGTAGGCAAATAATTACAATTATGCAGATTAACACTGGAGTGATAAATGATCAGATGGTTATGTAAAGGTAGAGAGATATTGGTGTGCAAAAGAGCAGAAAAATAAATAAATAAAAACAGTATGGGGATGAGGTAGGTGAAAATGGGTGGGCTATTTACCAATAGACTATGTACAGCTGCAGCGATCGGTTAGCTGCTCAGATAGCAGATGTTTGAAGTTGGTGAGGGAGATAAAAGTCTCCAACTTCAGTGATTTTTGCAATTCGTTCCAATCACAGGCAGCAGAGAACTGGAACGAAAGGCGGCCAAATGAGGTGTTGGCTTTATGGATGATCAGTGAGATACACCTGCTGGAGCGCGTGCTACGGATGGGTGTTGCCATCGTAACCAGTGAACTGAGATAAGGCGGAGCTTTACCTAGCATGGAGGGGGTTTCATCATTTTCCTAACAGAATTCTGATCTAACAGATTAAACATCAGCTAACAGTGTAATCAAAATATTGTGGTATTAAATCAAATGCAAATAAAACCTATAGCATCAAGTAATAGGGCAGGGACCTAATACAAGCTGGGTGCAATACAGACAGACTGTTGTTGCAGAGTTTGGAGAAATGTGTTGGAATGTGTTGGATCACCATGGATACCAGTGAAAGTTTTAACTACAGAGATCCCATGAGGTTTTTAATATTATCCCTGTCTGTTATAGCTGTCCCCCCACCAATAATTCACTAAGGAGGCTATACCACACCATAGGTTGTGTGTGTGTGTGTGTGTGTGTGTGTGTGTGTGTGTGTGTGTGTGTGTGTGTGTGTGTGTGTGTGTGTGTGTGTGTGTGTGTGTGTGTGTGTGTGTGTGTGTGTGTGTGTGTGTGTGTGTGTGTGTGTGTGTGTGTGTGTGTGTGTGTGTGTGTGTGTGTGTGTGTGTGTGTGTGTGTGCGTGTGTGCGTGTGTGTGTGTGAGAGAGAGAGAGAGAGAGAGGGAGAGAGAGAGAGAGAGAAAGAGTGAGAGAGAGAGAGAGAGAGGGGAGAGAGAAAGTGTGTGAGAGAGAGAGAGAGAGAGAGAGAGAGAGAGAGAGAGAGAGAGAGAGAGAGAGAGAGTGAGTGAGAGAGAGAGAGAGGGGAGAGAGAAAGTGTGAGAGAGAGAGAGAGAGAGAGAGAGAGAGAGAGAGAGAGGGCAAATGAGGGCAAACCTTCAGAATTAGAAACCTCACCAATAACATACAAAAGAAGAAAATCCTGCATGTGACACTCATTCACAGCTCCTTCACCCTTGACCCTGTCAAAGTAACATATCGTAAGAGTGCTGAGAGGTAACATGAGAAAGCTTTGAGGAATATCAATTCGGCTGAGCACTAAGAGCCCCGGAGGATCTGAAGTCACAATTATCCATGCACCATTTCCCACCACTCTGCCATACACACATTATCTTTGCACCCTTACACACTCAACCACTGACACAGACATACTCTCCTTCCCTTGACAGCACATCATACTGACTTTCTTTTCTGTATCATTTGGTTTTCTGGCCTATGAATATATCGATTCTAGAAGGCTCCTGATTGTGGCATACTCAAAATATACTAGGCTCATCTTTCAATTTCTTCATATAAATGTTGCAATTCTCCACACAGCCTTTTTTTCTGCAACCTAAATCACATGAATTATACCCACAGGGATTACATCCAATGGACTTTTAAAGATGTGTTTATATTAAGAGATGGAATTATGAAAACGAATGGATTAAAGAACATCTTGCAGAATCTCATGAGTCATACCAACATTAATATATTCTCCGTTCTATGTTTCTATTAATATATTCACTTCACCCCACCCGATTTCTCTCCGCGAATTCTTTACGCACGAAGTTCTCCCCACTCCCCCTCGCCTTCCCCCTTACTGTCCAATGAGAAACAGATAATTTATTAAACTACCGTGTCTCGTCCAATCATGACAGTCCTGTTGAGCCATGTGACCTGAAGTCCTCCTGTCTCAACACAGGCCGGGTGGACTTCGATTCAGACGTGGGCAGCACAGCGAGACTACGGGATGGGATGCGGTGAGAATGCCACTGTGGCAGACTTCAAGGAATCCGTCTACAGTTGAGAATTGATGCTCAATATCAAATAACATATATTTTTTAAAGGAGCTTTCATCCAGCTGCTTTGCAGGAATTGAAATGATTCGTAAGTATTGCAATTATTTATCTTATCTTTATCTTATTTTCAGTGTTTTTTGTTTCTTTTCAAGGACATATATTCGCACGTTTCGAATAAAAAAATCTATAAAAACAAATTCCAAATCATGTAGAATATTGTTTATATCCAGAAATCAGGAAAATAACATATTGTAGGCTATTGTTTATAACGGATGCAGAATAGTTACGGTTTCCATGCGTTTAACGCACACCGCCTTCTCGGAAGCTACGTTGTCGTTGAGAGAAAATGAGTAAGCTATATCAATGCAATGAAACTATCTGCTGATATGATTTAACCGTTAACCATGGAGACTGGTCGGTTTAGCACTTCCTTTAATAAATAAATAAGTGCGCTTAAACTCGGTGACCTCTAGGAGGGTGCTTATCCGCCCGCCAGTCTGGGATCGGCACGCTCGAGCTCCCGTTATTGGCGGCTATAAAGAACCGGGACAACTCGTGAGCACGTCTCGAAATGACATCAGCGCCTATGCTTCCTATAGCTTATTATGCATGTCCGAATAATTGCTCACTATCTATTTTATAAGGATTCTGGCACATCTGCGCACATCGACCAATGCAACTTTTTCGTAAAGTTCTGGATTTGCCTATTATGCCTTTGTCCATATGTCGGAAGCTTTTCTCTGTTTGTTTGGGTTTAATCTAATCCCATACATCAACATTAATTTCAATTTGAACCATTGTTTGAATAAATTGGCTATATTTTTATCCTCTCAAAGTGCGGGTTGCAATTGATATTGAGAAACCTCATCATTTTAATCAGGGTGTGAACTCTGGAAGCTATCAGTTGGCAGAATACAGATGTGCAGTACAGTAGTTACATTAAACCCGTCTGGCACAATGAGCATTGGATTTTATGGAAGCTCATTCCCGCCACAATTGTTTTTTTTTTATGTCTGTACTATCTCAACATTTCGAGATATGTAAATCAGAGTTTCAAGATAGTATCTCACATTTTTGGGGATAGTATCTCAAAATGTGGAGATACTATCTGAAGATGTTGAGATACTAAGTCGAAATGTCGAGATACCTACTGCAAATCAAAATGTGGGATACTAGAACATACATATAGTATTTGTGTCTTCATTTGGAGCGTTATTTCCATCTATCCACGTTGCAGACATCAGCACAGCAGGGTCGCTGGAAAATGTATGGCGAGCTGGCATTTGCCCCAACTCTTAACCTGTGCTTCAGTCTGATCAACTGTAGCCTACTGACAACAACCACAGCTGCAGGTAGCCTAGAGAAGCATATTAACTGATTCGAACAAATCTGGTCCCATCATAGCCCATATAAAACCGTTTTACAGCTGATTTATTACTGTCATACCCTACAACTAAGGTCCGGAGTTTTACCTAGTTAGGTTAGCCTACCAGTTCACGGAAAACTCTGGGCCCCAGGAAAACACTCCTGTGATGACACCTCTGAAATGACCACACAATGTTACAAATGAAGAAACGTGTCCTATAAGTTTGAGAAAGTATATTGCATTTTTTACTTAGGCATCTTGAAATTTTGACTTGGTATCTCGCAATTTTGAACTAGTATCTGGAAATGTTGAAATTATGAGGTAGTATCTAGAAATCTTAAAATAGTATTGATTTTATTTTTTAAATGGGGCCAGAATGGGCTTCTAAAGGATTTAAATGAACCATCCCATCCATAACAAGAGTTTATCAGGGCCATAATAAAGTCAAACCTATAGAAAGCCTCGTGGCCTGGACACACCAGCTTTGTCTACAGTATATATCATACACATCCCCCGACCAACCGCAGCCCAGCCAAGCAGACGAGAGACACCTGAAGTCCAGACAAATGATCAACAGAGTCTCCCTCCCTCCGTCTGTCAGTGACCACCCCCTCCCTCCCTCTCTCCGGTTACCGCACAGTCACAGGTCAGTGCACAATGTTCTCTAGTTGGTGCACCGCATTGGGCGCAGAGTGGTGGCGCGGTGGGCACACCTACGCAGACGCAGTAAGGTCCTCGTAAAAATCATTTGTTAGAGTTAGGCTAGATAAAATCAAAGAAGAGCCTTAGGGTACAATACTTTCATGAATTAATGAGTGTAGTTGACAAAATGCCCACGTACAAGGAGGAAGGCTTCTTGCGCACTGCGTGTCCCACAAAGTTTTTGAGATTGGAGGCAAAATAGGACCCATGTTGTGCTCTAATTACAGGATTTTAATTGATATGCTAGGGGTTATTAGGCTACTGTTTTGTTACCATCTGTCTGCCTGTAGCCTACTCACTTCAAAATGTATAAAGAAACGCAGAAATGCACATTTGTGGTTTTATGAATTCTTGCCAATCCATTCATGTCTCTGAAAGTTGAATCGGTTAGCTATTAGTCTAGACTAAAATGGCTAATGTGGATGCATTTCTATCAGCAACCCTATTGCTTTATACCCAGACTACAATGCCTGCAATGGTTTGATGCTTTTTGAAATCTAATACAAACGGCCGGAGTTCCTCTCTTTGTGCCTGCATGCAGGTTAATTAATGAGGCAATCTGCATAAATTCTTCTGCCATCTGGGTAGAGATGCTTCGTGGCAGCGGATGTTTAATGTGTGGAGTGTTTCCATATAAACGTTGATGAACAAATGCGGTAATGTGGTAATGACTATTCTATTGTTGACAGTGCATTATCCTCCACGTAATGAAAAGGACTCTGTATTTATAGCAGCAGGTAACGTATTACAGAATAGTACACCAATGAGGTCGATTACTACTTACAGTGCTGGTGGTGGATGAACCATGGTTATTTGGAACAGGTAACGTAGTACAGAATAGTACACCAATGAGGTCGATTACTACTTACAGTGCTGGTGGTGGATGAACCATGGTTATTTGGAACTGGGCAGAGCAGGCCAGAGTGACTGAACAATATTGATTGGCGCAGAGAGGATGGTCTGAGATACTGTATCCTTACTTCCTCTATCCTCTCTGGGCTAAGTTACAAGTAATTTATTTTAGCCTCGTCTGTTGTCTGCACAGGAACGACAGAGTAGGACAAGATGTAGAGGATCAGTGTGTGTGTGTGTGTGTGTGTGTGTGTGTATGTGCACTGTAAAAAGTGGGACGGCACTGTTGTTCATCTGAAGTGTTTTTTCTGATTGTTATGATCCAGAATTAGGATTTGGTTCGTTTAACCTGTTCCATTCAACTTGTCTGAAATCAGATTGTGAATTTGACAGATCAATGTGATTATTTTTTATTGAATGAAAGCTTCTAAATTTCTTTTAACAGCTCATGCGTATTAGCATTGCATAGCAGTGGGTGCAATGAAGCGGTGGCCTATTGGAGGTGTGGCCTATTGGGTGCGTGGCTTTTGGATGTTCTTTTTGGCCATCTGTGAGTCTGAATGTCATTCCACTTTGCTGCTATAATAGCCTCCACTGTTCTGGGAAGGTTTTCCACTAGATGTTGGAAGATTGCTGCTATTGTTCAGCCACAAGAGCATTAGTGAGATTGTGCACTGATATTGGGCAATTAGGCCTGGCTCTCAGTCGGCATTCCAATTCATCCCAAAGGTGTTCGATGGGGTTGAGGTCAGGGCTCTGTGCAGGCCAGTCAAGTTCTTCCACACCGATCTCAAAACTGTTCATATGTCCCTCATTTTGTGCACAGGGCCATTTTCATGCTGAAACAGGAAAGGTCCTTCCCTGAACTGTTGCCACAAATGTGGAAGCACAGAATCATCTAAAATGTCATTGTATGCTGTAGCGTTAAGATTTCCCTTCACTGGAACTAAGGGGCCCGAACCATGAAAAACAGCCCCAGACTATTATTCCTCCTCCACCAAACTTTACAGTTGGCACTATGTATTGGGGCAATTAGCGTTTTCCTTGCATTCGCCAAACCCAGATTTGTCCGACGAATTGCCAGATGGTGAAGCGTGATTCATCACTCCAGAGAACGCATTTCCACTGCTCCACTGCTCGGCCATGGAAACCCATTTCATGAAGCTCCCGAAGAACAGTTCTTGTGCTGATGTTGCTTCCAGAGGCAGATTGGACCTTGGTGTTGCAACCGCAGACAGACGATTTTTACGCCCAACGTGTTTCAGCGCTCGGCTGTCCCGTTCTGTGAGCTTGCGTGACCTACCAATTAGCGACTCCTAGACGTTTCCACTTCACAATAACAGCACTTACAATTGACAGGGGCAGCTCTAGCAGGGCAGACATTTGACGAATTGACTTGTTGGAAAAGTGGCATCCTACTGTATGACGGTGTCACGTTGAAAGTCACTGAGCTCTTCAGTAAGGCCATTCTACTGCCAATGTTTCTCTATGGAGATTGCATGGCTGTGTGCTTGATTTTATACACCTGTCAGCATCCACTAATTTGATGGGGTGTCCACATACTTTTGTATAGATAGGTTAATCGTAATTGCATTTTGGTACACCAGAAGTACATTAATTTCCAATGGAACACTGTTTGCATGCGTAGACGGCTTGACAGAAATGGTTGCAGAAGGTGAATGTTGCGCACATATCCAGTTTATGCTGCGTACCACTTTGCGCAAAGACACTCTAGGTGTGATTGAGGCGTGAAGAGTAGTGATGGAGAACAAAGCTACCTGAAGCATTGAGCATTAACAGAAAATAGGTTCATTACTTGAGGCTTTGATCAACACAGAGTACACTAGAACAGCCAAATGATTATAGATGACGTCAGACAAGCCGTAGCACATGCTCAGCCTTTTTGTCTTCTACCGACACCAATCAGTTGGTTGTTCGACAAAACAAACCTTCGGACGTCGTTGATCAAATGCTTCGGATAAAGTGATAAGTAAACTGCTTTGTGATTTCGACGCATGCCTCGCAGCTCCTGTATCAAACGTAGCATAACTACTAGAGACCCTGGAAAGGTTTCTGTTGATGAGATGGTCACCATTTGGTTACGATATTGTAACCAGTTAACGTGAAAGTCTAATGAAAAGAAAGTGTTTGAGGTCATTATTTCATGTTATGGAACCAACTTCATATCTCGATTAACAGGAAATTTACTGTATTGCTTGTAACCTAATTGAAGAAATGTGGATAGGTAATTCCAAAGTAAAACATCTATGAAAAAATGGGTTGTGTATATATTAGTTTGTATTTACAGTGCCTTCAGAAATTATTCATAGCCCTTGACTTATTCCACATTTTGTTTTGTTACAGCCTGAATTCAAAATGTATTAAATCTTTTTTTAAATCTCACCCATCTACACACAATACCCCATAATGGCAAAGTGAAAACATGTTATTAGTAATTGTTTCAAATTTATTGAAAATTAAATACAGAAATATCTAATGTACCTAAGTATTCAAACCCCTGAGTCAATAGATGTTAGAATCACTTTTGGCAGCGATTACAGCTGTGAGTCTTTCTGGGTAAGTCTCTAAGAGCTGTGAGTCTTTCTGGGTAAGTATCTAAGAGCTGTGAGTCTTTCTGGGTAAGTGTCTAAGAGCTGTGAGTCTTTCTGGGTAAGTCTCTAAGAGCTGTGAGTCTTTCTGGGTAAGTATCTAAGAGCTGTGAGTCTTACTGGGTAAGTATCTAAGAGCTGTGAGTCTTTCTGGGTAAGTGTCTAAGAGCTGTGAGTCTTTCTGGGTAAGTGTCTAAGAGCTGTGAGTCTTTCTGGGTAAGTCTCTAAGAGCTGTGAGTCTCACTGGGTAAGTATCTAAGAGCTGTGAGTCTTTATGGGTAAGTTTCTAAGAGCTGTGAGTCTTTCTGGGTAAGTGTCTAAGAGCTGTGAGTCTTTCTGGGTAAGTGTCTAAGAGCTGTGAGTCTTACTGGGTAAGTGTCTAAGAGCTGTGAGTCTTTCTGGGTAAGTGTCTAAGAGCTGTGAGTCTTTCTGGGTAAGTCTCTAAGAGCTGTGAGTCGTTCTGGGTAAGTGTCTAAGAGCTGTGAGTCTTTCTGGGTAAGTGCCTAAGAGCTGTGAGTCTTTCTGGGTAAGTCTCTAAGAGCTGTGAGTCGTTCTGGGTAAGTGTCTAAGAGCTGTGAGTCTTACTGGGTAAGTGTCTAAGAGCTGTGAGTCTTTCTGGGTAAGTCTCTAAGAGCTGTGAGTCTTTCTGGGTAAGTGTCTAAGAGCTGTGAGTCTTTCTGGGTAAGTGTCTAAGAGCTGTGAGTCTTTCTGGGTCAGTGTCTAAGAGCTGTGAGTCTTTCTGGGTAAGTCTCTAAGAGCTGTGAGTCTTTCTGGGTAAGTCTCTAAGAGCTGTGAGTCTTTCTGGGTAAGTGTCTAAGAGCTTTGCACACCTGGAATGTACAATATTTGCACAATGTTATTTTTTAAATTCTTCAAGCACTGTCAAAGGTTTGCAACAAAGGGCATATATTGGTTGGAGGGAAAATAATGTTTTAAAAAAGCAGACATTGGACATCCCTTTGAGCACAGTGAAGTTATTAATTACACTTTGGATGGTGTATCAATACACCCAGTCACTACAAAGATAAAGGTATCCTTTTTAACTCAGTTTCTGGAGAGGAAGGAAACCGCTCAGGGATTTCACCATGAGGCCAATGGTGACTTTAGAACAATTACAGAGTTTAATGGCTGTGATAGGAGAAAACTGAGGACAATGTAGTTACTCCAAAACATTATAGTTACTCCACAATACTAACCTAATTGACAGAGTGAAAAGAAGGAAACCTATCCAGAATACAAATATTACAAAACATGAATCTTGTTTGCAATAAGGCACTAAAGTAAAACTGCTAAACATGTGGCAAAGACATTAACTTTATGCCCTGAATACAAACCATTATATTTGGGGCAAATCCAACACAACATATCACTGAGTACCACTCTTCATATTTTCAAGCAAGAGGCCAATGGTAACTTTAAAACAGTCACAGAGTTTAATGGCTGCGAAAGGAGAAAACTGAGGATGGATTCACAACATATTTTCAATCATAGTGGTGGCTGCATCATGTTATGGGTATAGTTGTCATCGGCATGGACTAGGGAGTTTTTTTTAGGATAAAAAGAAACAAAATAGAGCTAAGCAACAGCAAAATCCTAGAGGAAAACCTGGTTCAGTCTGCTTACCAACAGACGCTGGGAGCCAAATTCACCTTTCAGCAGGACAATAACCTCAAACACAAGGCCAAATATACACTTGAGTTGATTACCAAGATGACATTGAATGTTCCTGAGTGACCTAGTTACAGTTTTGACTTAAATCGCATTGAATGACTATAACAATACTTCAAAATGGCTGTCAAGCAATGATCAACAACAACTTGACAGTGAAAACCTCCCTGGTCTTTGTGGTTGAATCTGTATTTGGAATTTAATGTTCGACTGAGGGACTTTTACAGATAATTGTATGAACATTTCTAAAAACATAATTAAATTTTGACATTATGGGTTGCTGTGTGAAGCCCAGTGACACAGAACCTCAATTGAATCCATTTTAAAGTCAATACTGTTATTTATTAGGTTTAATCAAAGGGGAGTTAATACTTCCTGTATGGTAATTATTAGGTTTAATCAAAGGGGAGTTAATACTTCCTGTATGTTATTTATTAGGTTTAATCAAAGGGGAGTTAATACTTCCTGTATGTTATTTATTAGGTTTAATCAAAGGTGAGTTAATACTTCCTGAAGGCACTGTATGTTATTTATTAGGTTTAATCAAAGGGGAGCTAATACTTCCTGTATGTTATTTTTTAGGTTTAATCAAAGGGGAGTTAATACTTCCTGAAGGCACTGTATGTTATTTATTAGGTTTAATCAAAGGGGAGTTAATACTTCCTGTATGTTATTTATTAGGTTTAATCAAAGGGGAGTTAATACTTCCTGTATGTTATTTATTAGGTTTAATCAAAGGGGAGTTAATACTTCCTGTATGTTATTTATTAGGTTTAATCAAAGGGGAGTTAATACTTCCTGTATGTTATTTATTAGGTTTAATCAAATGGAAGTTAATACTTCCTGAAGGCACTGTATGTTATTTATTAGATTTAATCAAAGGGGAGTTAATACTTCCTGTATGTTATTTATTAGGTTTAATCAAAGGGGAGTTAATACTTTCTGTATGGTATTTATTAGGTTTAATCAAAGGGGAGTTAATACTTCCTGTATGTTATTTATTAGGTTACTCAAAGGGGAGTTAATACTTCCTGAAGGCACTGTATGGTATTTATTAGGTTTAATCAAAGGGGAGTTAATACTTCCTGAAGGCACTGCATGTTATTTATTAGGTTTAATCAAAGGGGAGTTAATACTTCCTGTATGTTATTTATTAGGTTTAATCAAAGGTGAGTTAATACTTCCTGAAGGCACTGTATGTTATTTATTAGGTTTAATCAAAGGGGAGTTAATACTTCCTGTATGTTATTTATTAGGTTTAATCAAATGGAAGTTAATACTTCCTGAAGGCACTGTATGTTATTTATTAGATTTAATCAAAGGGGAGTTAATACTTCCTGTATGTTATTTATTAGGTTTAATCAAAGGGGAGTTAATACTTCCTGTATGTTATTTATTAGGTTTAATCAAAGGTGAGTTAATACTTCCTGTATGTTATTTATTAGGTTTAATCAAAGGGGAGTTAATACTTCCTGAAGGCACTGTATGGTATTTATTAGGTTTAGTCAAAGGGGAGTTAATACTTCCTGAAGGCACTGTATGTTATTTATTAGGTTTAATCAAAGGGGAGTTAATACTTCCTGAAGGCACTGTATGTTATTTATTAGGTTTAATCAAAGGGGAGCTAATACTTCCTGTATGTTATTTATTAGGTTTAATCAAAGGGGAGTTAATACTTCCTGAAGGCACTGTATGTTATTTATTAGGTTTAATCTAAGGGGAGCTAATACTTCCTGTATGTTATTTATTAGGTTTTATTTAAAGGGGAGTTAATACTTCCTGAAGGCACTGTATGTTATTTATTAGGTTTAATCAAAGGGAAGTTAAAACTTCCTGTATGTTATTTATTAGGTTTAATCAAAGGGGAGTTAATACTTTCTGTATGGTATTTATTAGGTTTAATCAAAGGGGAGTTAATTCTTCCTGTATGTTATTTATTAGGTTTAATCAAAGGGGAGTTAATACTTCCTGAAGGCACTGTATGGTATTTATTAGGTTTAATCAAAAGGGAGTTAATACTTCCTGAAGGCACCGTATGTTATTTATTAGGTTTAATCAAAGGGGAGTTAATACTTCCTGTATGTTATTTATTAGGTTTAATCAAATGGAAGTTAATACTTCCTGAAGGCACTGTATGTTATTTATTAGATTTAATCAAAGGGGAGTTAATACTTCCTGTATGTTATTTATTAGGTTTAATCAAAGGGGAGTTAATACTTTCTGTATGGTATTTATTAGGTTTAATCAAAGGGGAGTTAATACTTCCTGTATGTTATTTATTAGGTTACTCAAAGGGGAGTTAATACTTCCTGAAGGCACTGTATGGTATTTATTAGGTTTAATCAAAGGGGAGTTAATACTTCCTGAAGGCACTGCATGTTATTTATTAGGTTTAATCAAAGGGGAGTTAATACTTCCTGTATGTTATTTATTAGGTTTAATCAAAGGTGAGTTAATACTTCCTGAAGGCACTGTATGTTATTTATTAGGTTTAATCAAAGGGGAGTTAATACTTCCTGTATGTTATTTATTAGGTTTAATCAAAGGTGAGTTAATACTTCCTGTATGTTATTTATTAGGTTTAATCAAAGGGGAGTTAATACTTCCTGAAGGCACTGTATGGTATTTATTAGGTTTAGTCAAAGGGGAGTTAATACTTCCTGAAGGCACTGTATGTTATTTATTAGGTTTAATCAAAGGGGAGTTAATACTTCCTGAAGGCACTGTATGTTATTTATTAGGTTTAATCAAAGGGGAGTTAATACTTCCTGTATGTTATTTATTAGGTTTAATCAAATGGAAGTTAATACTTCCTGAAGGCACTGTATGTTATTTATTAGATTTAATCAAAGGGGAGTTAATACTTCCTGTATGTTATTTATTAGGTTTAATCAAAGGGGAGTTAATACTTTCTGTATGGTATTTATTAGGTTTAATCAAAGGGGAGTTAATACTTCCTGTATGTTATTTATTAGGTTACTCAAAGGGGAGTTAATACTTCCTGAAGGCACTGTATGGTATTTATTAGGTTTAATCAAAGGGGAGTTAATACTTCCTGAAGGCACTGCATGTTATTTATTAGGTTTAATCAAAGGGGAGTTAATACTTCCTGTATGTTATTTATTAGGTTTAATCAAAGGTGAGTTAATACTTCCTGAAGGCACTGTATGTTATTTATTAGGTTTAATCAAAGGGGAGTTAATACTTCCTGTATGTTATTTATTAGGTTTAATCAAATGGAAGTTAATACTTCCTGAAGGCACTGTATGTTATTTATTAGATTTAATCAAAGGGGAGTTAATACTTCCTGTATGTTATTTATTAGGTTTAATCAAAGGGGAGTTAATACTTCCTGTATGTAGGTTTAATCAAAGGTGAGTTAATATGTAGGGTTTAATCAAAGGTGAGTTAATAAGGGTTTAATCAAAGGGGAGTTAATACTTCCTGAAGGCACTGTATGGTATTTATTAGGTTTAGTCAAAGGGGAGTTAATACTTCCTGAAGGCACTGTATGTTATTTATTAGGTTTAATCAAAGGGGAGTTAATACTTCCTGAAGGCACTGTATGTTATTTATTAGGTTTAATCAAAGGGGAGCTAATACTTCCTGTATGTTATTTATTAGGTTTAATCAAAGGGGAGTTAATACTTCCTGAAGGCACTGTATGTTATTTATTAGGTTTAATCTAAGGGGAGCTAATACTTCCTGTATGTTATTTATTAGGTTTTATTTAAAGGTGAGTTAATACTTCCTGAAGGCACTGTATGTTATTTATTAGGTTTAATCAAAGGGGAGTTAATACTTCCTGTATGTTATTTATTAGGTTTAATCAAATGGAAGTTAATACTTCCTGAAGGCACTGTATGTTATTTATTAGATTTAATCAAAGGGGAGTTAATACTTCCTGTATGTTATTTATTAGGTTTAATCAAAGGGGAGTTAATACTTCCTGTATGTTATTTATTAGGTTTAATCAAAGGTGAGTTAATACTTCCTGTATGTTATTTATTAGGTTTAATCAAAGGGGAGTTAATACTTCCTGAAGGCACTGTATGGTATTTATTAGGTTTAGTCAAAGGGGAGTTAATACTTCCTGAAGGCACTGTATGTTATTTATTAGGTTTAATCAAAGGGGAGTTAATACTTCCTGAAGGCACTGTATGTTATTTATTAGGTTTAATCAAAGGGGAGCTAATACTTCCTGTATGTTATTTATTAGGTTTAATCAAAGGGGAGTTAATACTTCCTGAAGGCACTGTATGTTATTTATTAGGTTTAATCTAAGGGGAGCTAATACTTCCTGTATGTTATTTATTAGGTTTTATTTAAAGGGGAGTTAATACTTCCTGAAGGCACTGTATGTTATTTATTAGGTTTAATCAAAGGGAAGTTAAAACTTCCTGTATGTTATTTATTAGGTTTAATCAAAGGGGAGTTAATACTTTCTGTATGGTATTTATTAGGTTTAATCAAAGGGGAGTTAATTCTTCCTGTATGTTATTTATTAGGTTTAATCAAAGGGGAGTTAATACTTCCTGAAGGCACTGTATGGTATTTATTAGGTTTAATCAAAAGGGAGTTAATACTTCCTGAAGGCACCGTATGTTATTTATTAGGTTTAATCAAAGGGGAGTTAATACTTCCTGTATGTTATTTATTAGGTTTAATCAAATGGAAGTTAATACTTCCTGAAGGCACTGTATGTTATTTATTAGATTTAATCAAAGGGGAGTTAATACTTCCTGTATGTTATTTATTAGGTTTAATCAAAGTGGAGTTAATACTTTCTGTATGGTATTTATTAGGTTTAATCAAAGGGGAGTTAATACTTCCTGTATGTTATTTATTAGGTTACTCAAAGGGGAGTTAATACTTCCTGAAGGCACTGTATGGTATTTATTAGGTTTAATCAAAGGGGAGTTAATACTTCCTGAAGGCACTGCATGTTATTTATTAGGTTTAATCAAAGGGGAGTTAATACTTCCTGTATGTTATTTATTAGGTTTAATCAAAGGTGAGTTAATACTTCCTGAAGGCACTGTATGTTATTTATTAGGTTTAATCAAAGGGGAGTTAATACTTCCTGTATGTTATTTATTAGGTTTAATCAAAGGTGAGTTAATACTTCCTGTATGTTATTTATTAGGTTTAATCAAAGGGGAGTTAATACTTCCTGAAGGCACTGTATGGTATTTATTAGGTTTAGTCAAAGGGGAGTTAATACTTCCTGAAGGCACTGTATGTTATTTATTAGGTTTAATCAAAGGGGAGTTAATACTTCCTGAAGGCACTGTATGTTATTTATTAGGTTTAATCAAAGGGGAGCTAATACTTCCTGTATGTTATTTATTAGGTTTAATCAAAGGGGAGTTAATACTTCCTGAAGGCACTGTATGTTATTTATTAGGTTTAATCTAAGGGGAGCTAATACTTCCTGTATGTTATTTATTAGGTTTTATTTAAAGGGGAGTTAATACTTCCTGAAGGCACTGTATGTTATTTATTAGGTTTAATCAAAGGGAAGTTAAAACTTCCTGTATGTTATTTATTAGGTTTAATCAAAGGGGAGTTAATACTTTCTGTATGGTATTTATTAGGTTTAATCAAAGGGGAGTTAATTCTTCCTGTATGTTATTTATTAGGTTTAATCAAAGGGGAGTTAATACTTCCTGAAGGCACTGTATGGTATTTATTAGGTTTAATCAAAAGGGAGTTAATACTTCCTGAAGGCACCGTATGTTATTTATTAGGTTTAATTAAAGGGGAGTTAATACTTCCTGTATGTTATTTATTAGGTTTAATCAAAGGGGAGTTAATACTTCCTGTATGTTATTTATTAGGTTTAATCAAAGGGGAGTTAATACTTCCTGAAGGCACTGTATGTTATTTATTAGGTTTAATCAAAGGGGAGCTAATACTTCCTGTATGTTATTTATTAGGTTTAATCAAAGGGGAGTTAATACTTCCTGAAGGCACTGTATGTTATTTATTAGGTTTAATCTAAGGAGAGCTAATACTTCCTGTATGTTATTTATTAGGTTTTATTTAAAGGGGAGTTAATACTTCCTGAAGGCACTGTATGTTATTTATTAGGTTTAATCAAAGGGAAGTTAAAACTTCCTGTATGTTATTTATTAGGTTTAATCAAAGGGGAGTTAATACTTTCTGTATGGTATTTATTAGGTTTAATCAAAGGGGAGTTAATTCTTCCTGTATGTTATTTATTAGGTTTAATCAAAGGGGAGTTAATACTTCCTGAAGGCACTGTATGGTATTTATTAGGTTTAATCAAAAGGGAGTTAATACTTCCTGAAGGCACCGTATGTTATTTATTAGGTTTAATCAAAGGGGAGTTAATACTTCCTGTATGTTATTTATTAGGTTTAATCAAAGGGGAGTTAATACTTCCTGTATGTTATTTATTAGGTTTAATCAAATGGAAGTTAATACTTCCTGAAGGCACTGTATGTTATTTATTAGATTTAATCAAAGGGGAGTTAATACTTCCTGTATGTTATTTATTAGGTTTAATCAAAGGGGAGTTAATACTTTCTGTATGGTATTTATTAGGTTTAATCAAAGGGGAGTTAATACTTCCTGTATGTTATTTATTAGGTTACTCAAAGGGGAGTTAATACTTCCTGAAGGCACTGTATGGTATTTATTAGGTTTAATCAAAGGGGAGTTAATACTTCCTGAAGGCACTGCATGTTATTTATTAGGTTTAATCAAAGGGGAGTTAATACTTCCTGTATGTTATTTATTAGGTTTAATCAAAGGTGAGTTAATACTTCCTGAAGGCACTGTATGTTATTTATTAGGTTTAATCAAAGGGGAGTTAATACTTCCTGTATGTTATTTATTAGGTTTAATCAAAGGTGAGTTAATACTTCCTGTATGTTATTTATTAGGTTTAATCAAAGGGGAGTTAATACTTCCTGAAGGCACTGTATGGTATTTATTAGGTTTAGTCCAAGGGGAGTTAATACTTCCTGAAGGCACTGTATGTTATTTATTAGGTTTAATCAAAGGGGAGTTAATACTTCCTGAAGGCACTGTATGTTATTTATTAGGTTTAATCAAAGGGGAGCTAATACTTCCTGTATGTTATTTATTAGGTTTAATCAAAGGGGAGTTAATACTTCCTGAAGGCACTGTATGTTATTTATTAGGTTTAATCTAAGGGGAGCTAATACTTCCTGTATGTTATTTATTAGGTTTTATTTAAAGGGGAGTTAATACTTCCTGAAGGCACTGTATGTTATTTATTAGGTTTAATCAAAGGGAAGTTAAAACTTCCTGTATGTTATTTATTAGGTTTAATCAAAGGGGAGTTAATACTTTCTGTATGGTATTTATTAGGTTTAATCAAAGGGGAGTTAATTCTTCCTGTATGTTATTTATTAGGTTTAATCAAAGGGGAGTTAATACTTCCTGAAGGCACTGTATGGTATTTATTAGGTTTAATCAAAAGGGAGTTAATACTTCCTGAAGGCACCGTATGTTATTTATTAGGTTTAATCAAAGGGGAGTTAATACTTCCTGTATGTTATTTATTAGGTTTAATCAAATGGAAGTTAATACTTCCTGAAGGCACTGTATGTTATTTATTAGATTTAATCAAAGGGGAGTTAATACTTCCTGTATGTTATTTATTAGGTTTAATCAAAGTGGAGTTAATACTTTCTGTATGGTATTTATTAGGTTTAATCAAAGGGGAGTTAATACTTCCTGTATGTTATTTATTAGGTTACTCAAAGGGGAGTTAATACTTCCTGAAGGCACTGTATGGTATTTATTAGGTTTAATCAAAGGGGAGTTAATACTTCCTGAAGGCACTGCATGTTATTTATTAGGTTTAATCAAAGGGGAGTTAATACTTCCTGTATGTTATTTATTAGGTTTAATCAAAGGTGAGTTAATACTTCCTGAAGGCACTGTATGTTATTTATTAGGTTTAATCAAAGGGGAGTTAATACTTCCTGTATGTTATTTATTAGGTTTAATCAAAGGTGAGTTAATACTTCCTGTATGTTATTTATTAGGTTTAATCAAAGGGGAGTTAATACTTCCTGAAGGCACTGTATGGTATTTATTAGGTTTAGTCAAAGGGGAGTTAATACTTCCTGAAGGCACTGTATGTTATTTATTAGGTTTAATCAAAGGGGAGTTAATACTTCCTGAAGGCACTGTATGTTATTTATTAGGTTTAATCAAAGGGGAGCTAATACTTCCTGTATGTTATTTATTAGGTTTAATCAAAGGGGAGTTAATACTTCCTGAAGGCACTGTATGTTATTTATTAGGTTTAATCTAAGGGGAGCTAATACTTCCTGTATGTTATTTATTAGGTTTTATTTAAAGGGGAGTTAATACTTCCTGAAGGCACTGTATGTTATTTATTAGGTTTAATCAAAGGGAAGTTAAAACTTCCTGTATGTTATTTATTAGGTTTAATCAAAGGGGAGTTAATACTTTCTGTATGGTATTTATTAGGTTTAATCAAAGGGGAGTTAATTCTTCCTGTATGTTATTTATTAGGTTTAATCAAAGGGGAGTTAATACTTCCTGAAGGCACTGTATGGTATTTATTAGGTTTAATCAAAAGGGAGTTAATACTTCCTGAAGGCACCGTATGTTATTTATTAGGTTTAATTAAAGGGGAGTTAATACTTCCTGTATGTTATTTATTAGGTTTAATCAAAGGGGAGTTAATACTTCCTGTATGTTATTTATTAGGTTTAATCAAAGGGGAGTTAATACTTCCTGAAGGCACTGTATGTTATTTATTAGGTTTAATCAAAGGGGAGCTAATACTTCCTGTATGTTATTTATTAGGTTTAATCAAAGGGGAGTTAATACTTCCTGAAGGCACTGTATGTTATTTATTAGGTTTAATCTAAGGAGAGCTAATACTTCCTGTATGTTATTTATTAGGTTTTATTTAAAGGGGAGTTAATACTTCCTGAAGGCACTGTATGTTATTTATTAGGTTTAATCAAAGGGAAGTTAAAACTTCCTGTATGTTATTTATTAGGTTTAATCAAAGGGGAGTTAATACTTTCTGTATCGTATTTATTAGGTTTAATCAAAGGGGAGTTAATTCTTCCTGTATGTTATTTATTAGGTTTAATCAAAGGGGAGTTAATACTTCCTGAAGGCACTGTATGGTATTTATTAGGTTTAATCAAAAGGGAGTTAATACTTCCTGAAGGCACCGTATGTTATTTATTAGGTTTAATCAAAGGGGAGTTAATACTTCCTGTATGTTATTTATTAGGTTTAATCAAAGGGGAGTTAATACTTCCTGTATGTTATTTATTAGGTTTAATCAAATGGAAGTTAATACTTCCTGAAGGCACTGTATGTTATTTATTAGATTTAATCAAAGGGGAGTTAATACTTCCTGTATGTTATTTATTAGGTTTAATCAAAGGGGAGTTAATACTTTCTGTATGGTATTTATTAGGTTTAATCAAAGGGGAGTTAATACTTCCTGTATGTTATTTATTAGGTTACTCAAAGGGGAGTTAATACTTCCTGAAGGCACTGTATGGTATTTATTAGGTTTAATCAAAGGGGAGTTAATACTTCCTGAAGGCACTGCATGTTATTTATTAGGTTTAATCAAAGGGGAGTTAATACTTCCTGTATGTTATTTATTAGGTTTAATCAAAGGTGAGTTAATACTTCCTGAAGGCACTGTATGTTATTTATTAGGTTTAATCAAAGGGGAGTTAATACTTCCTGTATGTTATTTATTAGGTTTAATCAAAGGTGAGTTAATACTTCCTGTATGTTATTTATTAGGTTTAATCAAAGGGGAGTTAATACTTCCTGAAGGCACTGTATGGTATTTATTAGGTTTAGTCCAAGGGGAGTTAATACTTCCTGAAGGCACTGTATGTTATTTATTAGGTTTAATCAAAGGGGAGTTAATACTTCCTGAAGGCACTGTATGTTATTTATTAGGTTTAATCAAAGGGGAGCTAATACTTCCTGTATGTTATTTATTAGGTTTAATCAAAGGGGAGTTAATACTTCCTGAAGGCACTGTATGTTATTTATTAGGTTTAATCTAAGGGGAGCTAATACTTCCTGTATGTTATTTATTAGGTTTTATTTAAAGGGGAGTTAATACTTCCTGAAGGCACTGTATGTTATTTATTAGGTTTAATCAAAGGGAAGTTAAAACTTCCTGTATGTTATTTATTAGGTTTAATCAAAGGGGAGTTAATACTTTCTGTATGGTATTTATTAGGTTTAATCAAAGGGGAGTTAATTCTTCCTGTATGTTATTTATTAGGTTTAATCAAAGGGGAGTTAATACTTCCTGAAGGCACTGTATGGTATTTATTAGGTTTAATCAAAAGGGAGTTAATACTTCCTGAAGGCACCGTATGTTATTTATTAGGTTTAATCAAAGGGGAGTTAATACTTCCTGTATGTTATTTATTAGGTTTAATCAAAGGTGAGTTAATACTTCCTGAAGGCACTGTATGTTATTTATTAGGTTTAATCAAAGGGGAGTTAATACTTCCTGAAGGCACTGTATGTTATTTATTAGGTTTAATCAAAGGGGAAAAGTAAGGTGAGTGTTGAAAGAAATACAGTTCATTTCAAAATGAAATCTAAGTTAGTTAATAATTTAATATAACAGTTGGCATTGAATCGTATATTTTGTTTAGACAAATTTAGTTTTTTTCAATTGACGAAACCCAAGTTATTTACTTGTAACCAGTTGACACCATTTTTTTCAGTTCACCCAAAGAGTCTTAATTTATTTATTTTTTTACAGTGTGTGTGCATATGCCTTCATGTGGCGGGTGTAATTTTGCTTTGAGGGGAAATGGTTTTAAACGGACAGGATATTTTCTATTAAAGGGTTCCATTTGGTATTTGGGTAACCACATCCTGTCTTCCTCCTGGAGAGGAGAAAGAAGCAGACAGGTGGGTCCTGTCCTATCTCCTTTCCCCCTGTGGCGAACGATGGATCAGCGTCTGTCACCCTGGAGGTACAGTCCATCTAATATGTGTGCTGAGTTTCAAAGTGCATTCTCTAATCACTACAGGGAGAGGAGAGAACTGAGTTTGACAGAGGAATGCACGTAAACCCTTTATTTGTAGGTAAATGATGTCCTTATCTGGATCTATGTCATGAATTACATTTTGGATAGAATCACAAGAATTACATTTTGGATGGAATCACAAGAATTACATTTTGGATAGAATCACAAGAATTACTGAATTACTGTAGATGAATTGTAAATATATATATATATATATAAACAAAAAATCTTCCCATAAAGACTATTCTGTCATTTTAGTGCCGTTTTCATTTGCTGCTTAACCATTACATGATCACATGATTAAAGATACCCCTCCTAAACCCACATGCCCCTGTGTGTGTCCACAGTTCATAGGAAGGATATGAAACACACACATCCTCCTCGTTGGGCTTTCTACCCCAAATCATTTAAACATATGAAAGAGAATGAAGCGCCATCACCTAGAAGAGATAGAAAAACAACAGGAAACTCCTTGGAGAAAACTGTACTGTACTCTACATCCAGTATTGAAGCAGTCAGAGGCAATGAGCTGACCTGACAGTTTTTTCCTTTGTATATTCACACCATCCCTCTGGAGTGAAACAGAGCTTCACATTACATTTAAACAATTGTGAAGAAAGATGTACTATTTCCGGTATCCAGGGATGCTGTAACCATAGTATAACAATTAATCATGGAATTAATCCATTAGTTGTTTTTTAATTCACAACCCTCTCTATCTGAGGCCTAACATGGCTTTAAGTAGTTGCTATTTTTAGAGGGGGTTAAGGGTCGAGGTACATTAATGAGTTAAGGAAATGGGATGAACCTCTGCACTGCGCCTGGGGCTTCAGCCTCTATGTCAGTAGAGATGACTGTGTCACCTCTGATCTCTTGTGTACCCAATGGGCTGAGGTAACTCTCAGGTGTACCCCTACAGCTAGCCAGGTGTCGCTCCTGTGTCATCGCTCCGGTTCCCAGGAGCTGGTTGGTCACATCGGTGGCATTTCACCTTTGACCTTTGGTCCCTCTGACCCTTTATTGTAAAGCTGTCAGGGTCAGTATGCAAATGGTATATCTCAGATAACTGAACAATTGTGTGTGTGCTCGCCCATGCGTGTGTGTGAGAGCCTCCTAAATTGATTTCACAAATGACCTGTATAACAGGTAAGACCTGGCTATTCCCCAGGGCCAAGTGACCCATGATCAGGTGGTTAGAGGTACCCCCCCAACCCAATTACACCCCTTCATCTCTCAATTCATCGACTCCTCACCCCTCTCACCTGGCAGAACCCGAGCGGCTTAGCTGTGTCTGAAAACACCTGCTCTCTAAAACTGACTCTAAAACTGTTGCGGTGTGTGAGCGTCGCCTTTCATTCCCCTTGACACCTTACGGTATCACACTGAATGAACTGAGAAACACCACAGAAGTCTGCGTAGCATCAAAACAAATAGCAGAGATACAGTAAAGGCAAAATGGTGGAGCAATGGAGAGATATTCTTACAACAACCTGGAGCCACCAATGTTCAGCATTTAAAATAAATGGACAAAGAGCTGCTAGTCAGTTAGGTCATGAAGACTCAAGGCAAGCCTCATTTCCATTATCATCCCTGCAGGATACTCATTCTGTAAGACTACCATTTATTGAGATACTCTCCTCATGCTACCTTGAAAGTTATCAGACAATAGGCTAATAGGCAAAATATAGGCCCTGCTAGTCAGTACCTACTATCAGAGTCTAGTACTGGAATCAGAGTCTATGTAATACTGTCACCATTGGAGAAAATTCAATTTGGAAAGTTTTGAATCTCTCCCATTGTTCCAAAAAGAAACAGGGGATTTCGCATGGAAGCAGGAATGCCAGGAAATGACAGGCATTCTTTGTGGATGATTCAAACCTAAACTTGGGTTGGAGTAAAGGGGGGAACCAGAAGACACAATCGGTTCTGTCTCTGCTGTGAGATGAAGTCAAGAACCCTTTTAGTGACGTTTTAGTTTTAGGTCACTTGCCCTAATTCCATACTCAATGCTTTCCCTGCACACTTATACCAAGTATACAAATGGGCATCTTGAATAGTCATTCTGGTGCAGATAGAAAGCCTCTGCCTGTAAATTAAGTGACACTGCAGGTATGTTGCCCAGGGTCCTGTGTGGCTCAGTTGGTAGAGCATGGCGCTTGCAATGCCAGGGTTGTGGGTTTGATTCCCATGGGGGACCAGTATGAACATGTATGCACTCACTTCTGTATGTTGCTTTGGACAAGAGCATCTGCTAAATTGCACCTTTTTTTAAAGAAAAAATGTTTACAGATGTTGACATTTTAATAGTAGGCCTTCTATGTTTCTGTTAAGCAGCGAGGTTTAGTATCAATATAGTTTCTATTTGTTTAATTCCCATGGTAGAACAACCTTGTAGGCCCCCATTTGTCTTTGTTTGCTTCTCATTTCCCTTGCCTTACTGCATAGCTCTCTGTATGTTACTTAATGAGGTGTTACAGTACAGTATCGTAGCCAAGACAGAGCTGGCTGTAACGTATACACTGTAAAGCTTTACATTCAGTCAACCATTCAGTTGGTGGTTGAGGGAGGAGTTTCAACCCGCCTAGTTTCACAAACCCCTTTGCTATTGCTGAGGTGGCAGGAAAGTGCAGAAACGAAAGAAGAAAAATAACGTTTGACTCCCCTCTTTCACCCTCAATGTCCCTAGTGACACTCATAACTAGAGAGAGAGTATGTGTGTGTGGGTGTGTCTGAGAGAGAGCGAAAAGAGAGATTACTTGGGCAAGAGCGGTGCATTTTCACTGTAAGAAAAGGTACATTTGGCCATTCATAAGTGACACAAAATGCATTTATTTACACGAAGAAAGGCCCTTCAAAATACACCAGGCCATAGTCTTAAATCTGGACCTCCTCTATCATTCGTCTTCATTCTATTCAGACTACATGGTCCCATGGTCTACATGTAGTAGTGCTTCTCTCACCTGCCCCCCACCCCACCCTTCCTCATCTACTTCCTCCTACCCTTTTGGATTTAATAACAGCTTTTATTTCACAACCTCTTCCCTCTCCAGCTGTTCTCGGTTCCTACACACACGCACACACAAAGACACACACCCGTCCCTCGTTCCCGTTCCTCTACTCCTCCTCCTCTTGTTATTTAGTCCCACTGTGCAGGTAGTGGTAGTAGTTCCCGGTTCTTTGACCAGCGTAACGCGGCGGCCCACAGTTCCGTCCATCTCCCGCCAGACAAAGGGGGGGGGGGGGGGGGGGGCCTTGAGGAGGGGGATGAAAGGAAACAGGGACCGTGTGTGTGTGTGTGTGTGTGTGTGTGTGTGAGAGAGAGAGAGAGAGAGAGAGAGAGAGAGAGGTGTACGTAGCATTTAACTAGCACTTAAGATTCTTCCCAAAGAGCATTTGTTTTTGTTATCTTGTGGTTGCAACTGTAAGGAGTGAGTCCAAAATGAAGAGGGTTTTATCACCTGTTTTCTTGGATGGGAAAATAACAACATGTAAGCAATGTTTGGTTGCACATTTACGAAACAACAAATGGTCAGTGGTGTAAAGTACTGAAGTACTTTACTTTACTTGTTGACAACTTTTACTTTTAGTTCACTGCATTCCTAATGAAAATAATGTCATTTTTACTCCATACATTTCCCTGACACCCAAAAGTACTCGTTACATTTTGAATGCTTAGCAGGACAGGAAAAGTGTCCAATTCACACACTTCTCAAGAGAACATCCCTGGTCATCCCTACTACATCTGATCTGGAGGACTCACTATGCTTCATTTGGAGTGTGCCCCTGGCTATCCGTAAATACATTTAAAAAAACGTACCATTGTTTGCTTAATATAAGCAATTTTAAATTATTTATACTTCTACTTTTAAAAAAAATTACATTTACAAAATAATTGAAGCCTACATCTCTATTTACATGTAACACAGTCAGCAAAAAAGTCAGACCCAATGTCTTTGTTAGTTTTGGAGCCATATACAGTACAGTATCGGATGTAACACAAAAAAACATGTTGTCCCAGTCTTACCAGCCAGACATAGACTTTACTATAATTGTTCCTGCACAGTAGCAGCAGCACACAGTGCAGTGGCAGTTTCTGTAGCCTGGGGGAGGTAAAACCACAGGAGTCTTTTATGGTCATAGACAACCTACAGTCCTGAGACAACCGGTTCCTTGAGACCTCTCTTCTGGCCCTCTTTTATGACATCATAAACCCTTCCATTTCCTCTGGCCAGCCCTAGGTGGATATAACCGACATACCTGCACAGTAATTGTCTGTCTGGGTCTCTTCTCTGTCTGTCTCACCACCCCCGGATTGTTTGTTGCCCCCCTCTGGAGCCAGACACTACAGATGTCTGAACCTACTAACTTAGAGATCTTTCAGATCTGGGTTTTACAGTGCTACAGTGATGCAAATCTGAATTGACACTCTATTCCCTGTATTATGTACTACTTTTAACCTGAGCCAAGAGACTGATACCTAGGCTAGTGGTTTGGGTGTAGAAAGGAACGAGGCAGGCTGCCTATAATATACAGTTGAAGTCGGAAGTTTACAAGTTCACATCAGTTTTTCACAATTCCTGACGTGTAATAAAAATGTCCTGTCTTAGGTAAGTTAGGATCATCACTTTATTTTAAGAATGTGAAATGTCAGAATAATAGTAGAGAGAATGGCTTATTTCAGCTTTTATTTCTTTCATCACATTCCCAGTGGGTCAGAAGATTACATACACTCAATTAGTATTTGGTAGCATTACCTTTAAATTGTTTAACTTGGGTCAAATGTTTCAGGTAGCCTTCCACAAGCTTCCCACAATAAGTTGGGTGGATTTTGGCCCATTCCTCCTGACAGAGCTGGTGTAGCTGAGTCAGGTTTGTAGTCCTCCTTGCTCACACGCGCTTTTTCAGTTCTGTCCACAAATTCTCTATAGGATTGAGGTCAGGGCTTTGTGATGGCCACTCCAATACCTTGACTTTGTTGTCCTTAAGCCATTTTGCCACAACTTTGGAAGCATGCTTCGGGTCATTGTCCATTTGGAAGACCCATTTGCGACCAAGCTTTAACTTCCTGACTGATGACTTGAGATGATGCTTCAATATATCCACATAATTTTCCTCCCTCAAGTGCACCAGTCCCTCCTGCAGCAAAGCACCCCCACAACATGATGCTGCCACCCCGTGCTTCACGGTTGGGATGGTGTTCTTTGGCTTGCAAGCCTCCACCTTTTTCCCTCCAAACATAACGATGGTCATTATGGCCAAACAGTTCTATTTTTGTTCCATCAGACCAGAGGACATTTCTTCAAAAAGTATGATCTTTTTCCCCATGTGCAGTTGCAAACCGTGGTCTGGCTTTTTTTCTTCCTTGCTTAGCGACTTTTTTACTGTGGATATAGATGCTTTTGTGCCTGTTTCCTCCAGCATCTTCACAAGGTCCTTTGCTGTTGTTCTGGGATTGATTTACACTTTTCGCACCAAAGTTCGTTCATCTCAAGTAGAGAGGTATGACGGCTGCGTGGTCCCATGGTCTTTATACTTGTGTACTATTGTTTGTACAGATGAATGTAGTACCTTCAGGCATTTGGAAATTGCTCCCAAGAATGAACCAGACTTGTGGAGGTCTACATTTTTTTTTTGAGGTCTTGGCTGATTTCTTTTGATTTTCGCATGATGTCAAGCAAAGAGGCATTGAGGTTGAAGGTAGGCCTTGAAATACATCCACAGGTACACCTCCAATTGACTCAAATGATGTCAATTACCCTATCAGAAGCTTCTAAAGCCATGACATCATTTTCTGGAATTTTCCAAACTGTTTAAAGGCACAGTCAACTTAGTGTATGTAAACTTCTGACCCACTGGAATTGTGATACAGTGAATTATTAGAGAAATAATCTGTTTGTAAACAATTGTTGGAAAATTCATTGTGTCATGCACAAAGTAGATGTCCTAACTGACTTGCCAAAACTATAGTTTGTTAACAAGAAAGTTGTGGAGTGGTTGAAAAACAAGTTTTAATGACTCCTTCCTAAGTGTATGTAAACATCCGACATCAACTGTATATACAGTACCAGTCAAAAGTTTGGACAGACCTACTCATTCAATGCTTTAAGAAAATAAAAATAAAACTATTTTCTACATTGTATAATAATAGTGAAGACATCAAAACTGTGAAATAACACATATAGAATCATGTAGTAACCAAAAAACAGTTAAACAAATCAAAATATTTTAGATTTGAGATTCTTCAAAGAGATTCCTTTGCCTTGATGACAGCTTTGCACACTCTTGGCATTCTCTCAACTAGCTTTATGGAATGCATTTCAATTAACAGGTGTGCCTTGTTAAAAGTACATTTGTGGAATTTCTTTCCTTCTTAACGCGTTTGAGCCAATCAGTTGTGTTGTGACAAGGTAGGGGTGGTATACAGAAGATAGCCCTATTTGGTAAGTCCAAGACCAAGAACAGCTCAAATACAGTAAGCAAAGAGAAACGATAGTTCATCATTACTTTAAGACATGAAGGTCAGTCAAGCCGGAAAATTTCAAAAACTTTGAAAATTTTTTCAAGTGCAATCACAAAAACCATCAAGAGCTATGATGAAACTGGTCTCATGAGGACCACCACAGGAAAGGAAGACCCTTTGCTGTAGAGGATAAGTTCATTAGAGTTACCGGCCTCAGAAATTGCAGCCCAAATAAATGCTTCACAGAGTTCAAGTAACAGACACATCTCAACATCAGCTGTTCAGATTAGACTGTGTGAATCAGGCCTTCATGTTCGATTTGCTGCAAATAAACCACTACTAAAAGACACCAATAATAAGAAGAGACTTGCTTGGGCCAAGAAACACGAGCTATGGACATTAGACCAGTGGAAAATCTGTCCAAAGTCCAAATTTGAGATTTTTGGTTCCATTCCCCCGTGTCTTTGTGAGACGCAGAGTAGGTGATCCGATGATCTCCGCATGTGTGGTTCCCACTGTGAAGGATGGAGGAGAAGCTGTGGTGGTGTGGGGGTGCTTTGCTGGTGAGACTGTCTGTGATTTATTTAGAATTCAAGGCACACTTAACCAGCATGACAACCACAGCATTCAGCAACAATACGCCATCCCATCTAGTTCGTACTTTTTGGGACTTTCATTTGTTTTTCAACAGGACAATGACCCAAAACACACCACCAGGCTGTGTAAGGGCTATTTGACCAAGAAGGAGAGTGATCGAGTGCTGAATCAGATGACCTGGCCTCCACAATCACCCGACCTCACAATTGAGATGGTTTGGGATGAGTTGGACCGAAGAGTGAAGGAAAAGCAGCCAAGTGCCCAGCATATGTGAGTACTCCTTCAAGACTGTTGGAAAAGCATTCCAGGTGAAGCTGGTTGAGAGAATGCCAAGAGTGTGCCAAGCTGTCATCAAGGCAAAGGGTGGCTACTTTGAAAAATATTAAATAGATTTTGATTTGTTTAACACTTTTTTGGTTATTACATGATTCCATATGTGTTATTTCATAGTTTTGATGTCTTCACTATTATTCTACAATATAGAAAATAGTCCAAATAAAGATAAACCCTTGAATGAGTGTACACACTTTTGACTGGTACTGTATATATAGAGCCTGGGTCCCAAATCCCAAATTTCTCTGGCTTACACACAGTCAATGGAAGAAGAAACATTTTTAGTAACTGCTTACTGCTTAAGACTGAACTGACCACGTTGTGAGAGTTGGTGATGTCTTTTGTTTGACAAAGCCTATGGTTGCTGAGGACAATAAGGAGGATTTACAAGAGAGGCCTCAGGAGAGAGGACGTTGACACAGATGGTGCTTTGGGGCTCTTCAAAGAGGGACTACGAACCAAGTAACTTGACTAGATAGGATACTTTGTGGTTGTCTGACACTACTACCCCATTGTTCTCTGATATAACAGGCAGACACATGGACTAGTTCTCATTTTCTGTTCCTTTTGATATATGCCAGCCATTGCGGCTCAAGCATTAAGTTTTACAAATTTTACTACTTGGATGAGACGAATGAGCAAATCTGCTTTTCACGGCTTTGATTTGACGAATGGAGCCTGAAATATCTTTCTCACCTCATGGTGATAGTGAGATGTGATTGCATATTCAAACAGGAGTTAGGATAAATCTGTCTTCAGGTAGTTTAATCCTGCTGGGCTCAGAGAGAGAGAAAGGATAAAGGAGAGAGAGAAAGAGGATGATGTGATCCTACTCAGCAGATGCAGCAACACCAGGAAATAGCAGTATCAGTAACAAGTAGTAACAACATTACCCTCAAAAGGATTGTTTTTGTCAGATGTTTAAAGTAGTTGTAGTGAAGTGGAAACAGTAGCTATACTATAGGGCCAGTGGTTTTTCCTGTGGCAAGAATAACTGGCACTTGTCATTCTGTATGATAAAAACTCCCTGACAGAGGTAGCAAATGAGGATTGAACTGAAACAGGGTCATGGTCTTGTGTGTTGTATGCCACAGGCAATAACTTTACCACATGTTTACAAAGGCCAGACCCTCTTTAGGTAGTTAACCATCACAATGAACCATTCTCTCCAACCCCATCTGATTATGGCCCTGTACTGTAATGACTGCAGTACATGTAGTCACTCTGAGTAGGCCTAGAAGTGGATAAGAAAGCATTAGGAAGGCTACTGTTCAGTATATAATGTTCACTGTTTAAGGGGCTGTAACAAGGTACTCCACAGCAGCAAAGCAGTTTTCTGACTCGTGTGAGGGTACTGAAAGGGTAGCCAATGCAGTGTATTTCTTTTTTTAATCTATTTCAGGGGACAAATCTAGTTTTGGTTAATGGGACATATTTTGGAGGCCATTACTACAGAAGTCTTGTTTTAATCTATTTCAGGGGACAAATATAGTTTTGGTTAATGGGACATATTTTGGAGGCCATTACTACAGAAGTCTTGTTTTAATCTATTTCAGGGGACAAATATAGTTCTGGGTAATGGGACATATTTTAGAGGCCGTTACTACAGAAGTTTTTTTAAAACGCAGCAAATGTTTCTATAATTCTTTTTAGGTTGGGATGTGTGGTTGTGTGTACTATGTATATGTCAGAAGTCTGTTCTGTGTGAGGCCCTTCCAGGCAAACTGTAGGTCGGTGAGTCTGTAAGTCATTATGAATAGACGCATACAGTGTATGGGACATACTGTAGCTAGCTACATTAAAGCTTCGCCCATGGCAGACCACCCTAGAGACAGACCAGTGGCACTTCCTGTTATGTTTTCATTGGCTGGCCCTCAGGGAAATGTTTTTATGACTTCCTGCTTGAATATACTGTGACATTGTTGGAGAAGATGTTCATCGCTTAAATATAAAACAACGGGGTGATTTGATCCCATTTCATCAGAAATATATGAATTCATATCTTACTGTGTTTCACATTAGGTTTCTACAAGAATCAGCCATCTGAGAATCCATGAACATTTAAACTCAGGTAATTCTTCCCAGGATAGACACATATGGCTGATTTCCTGGATACAAATGAAGCATAGTCTTGGAATATAAAGCACTTTGGATGGAAATTCTACATTTATTCTGTTTTTTAGTCCAGGACTTAATCTGTGTCTGTGAAATAGCTTCATAAAGTATAACTGCAGATACCCATTGGACATGCAGATACCCATTGGACATGCAGATACCCATTGGACATGCAGATACCCATTGGACATGCAGATACCCATTCTCACATTAATTGTCTTGTAGAGCATATTGATAGTGTAATGGCTAAACCAGTGGATCTATGCCTTTGGTTCTTGATTTTTCGAGATGTGTTTTTGTTTGCATAACACTCACATAGATCCACTGGTTTAGCCATTACACTATCAATATGTGTTGAGTTAATTAAGCCAATTTTTATCATGTCCATAGAAGTACAGTAAAAATAAATAGTTCCCTTCCTGCCCGAAATGTAATGAAAGCCAATCTGGTGGCAGCTGTGGAGTTTTTCCAAGATGGCCAGCGTTTATTGTGCATTACAAATAGAGCCTTTTTATTTAGTCTATCATCTGACGCCTCTCTCCACCCTCCCCTCTCTAAAGCTCTTTTGTCTGAGAGGGAAAGTGTCCTGTATAGACAGGCAAAGAGAGACACACTATCATATTCATAAGTGAATAAGCAGAAACCAGGGGTTGGACTGTAAATGCACTCCACAAAGGAAAGCCCTGCTGTTTGCCATATGGTGTAATTGTGAAATTATTTCTGAAGTTTATCTCTCTGGGGGGGGGTCCCCTCTCATCGGTGCCCCCTGTGTAATGTCCAGACTCTTCAGCCTGCAGCTTGGCCCCTCATTCAGCAGTGGTTAGCTATGATCTCCCCTCGACACACACACACACACACACACACACACACACAATGGCAACATTCAGCTGTAGAATAAGGGTCCTCCCCTCTGCCCCCCACCCAACTCTGAGGGCGCGACAATGAACGGGGGGATTAAGAAATGCCTGGCCGACACTGAGGTTGCCATGGAGAAACCGTTTTTCTCCCCTCCCTCCACCCTGCGACTGATTCTCATTTCAGGTCTCATTGGGGGACAAAGGGAATGTGTCTGTGTGTGTTGTTGTGTGTGTCTGTTTGTGTTTCTGTGTGTAATATAGATTATCATGTCTAATTATAAGGCCTTGATCCTGGCCTCTTATCAAGGATGGTGAATGAATGCGGTTATTTATCTCAGAGAGAACTCTTTACCTGTTGGTGTCTATAAGAAAAAATGAAAAAACCCACACTCCCTGTAATATTCTTTTAATGTCTTAAAGTTGTAATGTCTTTTAAGCAGCAGAGGTCTTAGCAAACAACCAAGAAGCCTTCTATAGTATAAAGAGACTATGGGTATTTGTCATAGTCAGAGAGGGAGAACGATGACCATATTAGCATTATCATCCCATTGACAGTGATTACCTCAATCCATAAAGCATTGTTGGTAGCGAGAGTGGTAGCGTGCAAGCATGACATATACTCCAGTTCGTGAAGTGTGGTAACAATACTGCTAGCATATTAGCATAGTCCTTCATTCATCCATTGTGGTAAAGCTACTAGCATGCTAGCATGACGTTAGTTTCCCAGTCAATGAGTTTTCCAGAGCAGTGGGCACGCTAGGCTAGCATCACTAACTCTAAGTCTATGAAAGAGATTGATGAATGAGCGCATTAACACCTCAGCCTCGGCCCATCTTGCTGTCTTGCTGGCCAGGAGGCTGGCAGGGGTCGTTTGTCCACCAAGCAATGACCTGCCAATGACAATTGGAGTATTCATTCGTGAGGGGATTGGGAGATATACACACACACACACACACACACACACACACACACACACACACACAGGCACACACACACAGGCACACACACACGCACGCACGAACGCACACTCACACACACACACACAGTCTTGTTTTACTAACCTTGTGGGGACACACAATTGATTCCCATTCAAAATCCTATTTTCCCTAACCCCTAACCCTAAACCTTTACCCTACCACTAACCCTAACCCTAAACCTAACCTTAAATCTAATTCCTAACCTTAAACCTTTAACCCCTAACCCTAATTCTAACCCTAACACTCATTCTAACCCTAACCCCCGTAGAAGATGTTCCAGTGTCTGGTAGATCTTTTGTTCATTTACGATTCTTGTGGGGAATTCTGGTCTTCACAAAAATGGTTAAACATGTCCACACACACACACACACACACACACACACACACACACACACACACACACACACACACACACACACACACACACACACACACACACACACACACACACACACACACACACACACACACACACACACACACACACACACACACACACACACACACAGGCTAGCTCAGTCTCACTGCTGGGACAGCACAGTGTGAGTCTGTTGTATTGTTCCCCGTGCAGCAAATCTATTAAAACTGTGACTGCTGGGGAAATGGTTCAACAATATCATTCTCCAACAATATCATTCTAACTCCGGGATTAAATTTACACGGGGTGTCCATTGGTGCTAGCAGAATAATTAAATAGTCCAACAATAGAATATCTTTGTCCATTCGTGGAGAAGGGAAATTAGTCATTTTGCATGTTTCAAATCAAATCAAATTGTATTGGTCACATACACACGGGTTAGCAGATGTTATTGCGAGTGTAGCAAAATGCTTGTGCTTCTAGTTCTGACATTGCAGCAACAGCTAACATGTAATCTAACAATTCCCCAACAACTACCTAATACACACACATCTAAGTCAAGGAATTGAAAAAGAATATATACATGTAAATATCCAACCCCCTGAGACAACATATACCAGTAGACACGTCCCCCATTGTGTTGCTATTCATGTCAGCAAACTCTGTCTATACAGTATCTGTAATGCTTTTTCACACTGCATTTCTTCACACGGATTCAGCCATACTAGTGGAATGCTCTCCTTCTTTCTCTATATTTCAGGTGCTTCTATGGATGCTCCGGACAGTGTGGCCCGTCGGTCAATGAACAGACGCCATGGATCCGGCCTTTCTTGTTGTGTCACAGCTTTTTCATTGGTTATAATGTTGTGGGAATATCTAAATACAAACAACTTTTCAATGTATGTAATAGAGCACTGTGGCTGTATATTTATGTGTAATGTGCATCCAACCCTGTAGACACTGCACTAATTCTGTCATTCTATCATTCTATGTACCTGTGCCTCCCTCCTGTCTCCTGCTGTCTCCCTCCTGTCCTGTTCCCTCCCCTCGGCCCTTAGTAAGCACATCTGTCAGCTCTGCTCACTCTCACGCACTCACTGCGGTCCTGCTCACCTCGGTGAACATTCAACGCTGTCGGTGAGTTTGGTATGGATCACATAAAAACCATCGACCGTTGACTGTGCCCCGCGGCCTGCCCTGACCACTTGAAGAATTGGTGCAGTTATGATGGACGAAAACCTGGAGGGAGGGGAATGTGTACAAACACACACATGCCACAGGCTGCCTTTCTTTCTTTGACTACAAGCATGCACACACACTCACACACACAGTCTTTTTTTCTCCCCATCTCGTCCCCCAGTCCAGCCCCTCCAAAGGCCTCTCAACTCCAAAGGTCACAATCAACATTCATTGCTGTCGCTGGGTTAGACTGTGAAAAAGCTCACTGAACAATGAGTGCAACTGTGGCCCAGTTTTTCCCTGACTAACATCGGATGGAATATCTCTGCCAGATCCTCCTGGATGTACCACGTTCTGATTTCTTCATTTATTTGATCTCTTCGTTTCCCTTTTCTCTCTCTTTCCATCTCTTCTCTCTCACCCTGGCTCTGGATGTCTTCAGGGGGGAGAGAAAGAGACGTAAATAGAGTCTTTGTCTGGGACTGCACCCTCATCCTCATCTTCCTCTCCTCTAATTGGTGGTTGTGTGTGCAATGAGGGGGAAGGAAGCCGAGTGAATGTGTAATCATCTGGAGTATCTTCTCCTTTAGCTGTTTCATCCTCTCTTTTTGTGTGTGTGTAATTATACAGTGGGCTGTGATAGCTCGGTGTGTGTGTGTGTGTGTGTTTGTGTGTGTGTGTGTGTGTGTGTGTGTGTGTGTGTGTGTGTGTGTGTGTGTGTGTGTGTGTGTGTGTGTAATTATACAGTTGGTTGTGTTAGCGCTTACTGAAATGGCCCTCAATAAAGCTGCTGTCTGATGCATCCTCAGCTGGAGTTCTGTTCTTCTCCGTTCCTGTGTGTGTGTCTGTGTAGCATGTGTGTGTAGTGTATGTAGCAAGTGTGTTGTTGTATCTGTGTGTGTGTATGTGTGAGTTGTGTATGTGTGAGTGTTTGTCTGTGTGTGGAGCACGTGTGTAGCACAAATGTGTTGACGTATTTATGTGTGTGCATGTGTTTGTGTATGTGTGCGATAGATGAAGGGGTGTGTGAAAAAATATTCTGTTATAATGAATTCAGCTCACACACAACCCAAGACTGAGTTTTTCAGCAAGTTCCAAATGCAGAAATATGATCATTGCAATCTCTGTGACTTTGAATATGCTTTCTCATTCCCTGCCTCATTATCTGTGTTTGGAGAGGGAGTGTGAGTGAGTGAGTGAGTGAGTGAGTGAGTGAGTGTGTGGGTGTGTGTGTGTGTGTGTGTGTGTGTGTGTGTGTGTGTGTGTGTGTGTGTGTGTGTGTGTGTGTGTGTGTGTGTGTGTGTGTGTGTGTGTGTGTGTGTGTGTGTGTGTGTGAGAGAGACACGATCTTGCTGTCTGCGGGAGGTTAGCGCGTTAGGCCTATAACTGAAAAGTCGCTTCTTCGAATACCCGGGCCAACAAGTTGAAAATCTGTCAATGTGCCCTTCAGCAAGGCACTTAACCCTAATTTGCTCCAGAGATGCCATACTACTATGACAACACATTTCACTGCATCTATCCAGTGTATGTGACAACAAAACATCTTATATTTGCATTTAGTTTTACACCCATATCGACTCACCACACACACACGCACCCTCACGCACCTAAACACACAAATACAGTGTAGGCTCATAACATGGGGGTCTAAGAGCCAAACGTATGATGACCACACTTTGGAATAATTACATTTGACGTTTTGTTGGATTTGTATTTAGTATTTTATAATAACTGCTTAATAAAATGTTGAGATCCAAACATCTGTGCCTCATTCTCATTCCTTTATTCCAGCACATGTAGTGTTTCCTAGAAGGACGAATAGATGCGTACTTGACATGAGTAAGACATCCACCCAATACCTCTATACACTACCACATCCATCCAGTACCTCTATAAACTTCCACATCCATCCAATTCCTCTATAAACTTCCACATCCATCCATTACCTCTATAAACTTCCACATCCATCCAGTACCTCTATAAACTTCCACATCCATCCAGTACCTCTATAAACTTCCACATCCATCCAATTACCTCTATAAACTTCCACATCCATCCAGTACCTCTATAAACTTCCACATCCATCCAATACCTTTATAAACTTCCACATCCATCCAGTACCTCTATAAACTTCCACATCCATTCAAAACCTTTATAAACTTCCACATCCATCCAGTACCTCTATAAACTTCAGAATCCATCCAATACCTCTATTCACTTCCACATCCATCCAATACCTCTATAAACTTCCACATCCATCCAAAACCTCTATAAACTTCCACATCCATCCAATACCTCTATAAACTTCCACATCCATCCAGTACCTCTATAAACTTCCACATCCTTCTAATACCTCTATAAACTTCCACATCCATCCAATACCTCTATAAACTTCCACATCCATCCAGTACCTCTATAAACTTCCAAATCCATCCAATACCTCTATAAACTTCCACATCCATCCAATACCTCTATAAACTTCCACATCCATCCAATACCTCTATAAACTTCCACATCCATCCAGTACCTCTATAAACTTCCACATCCATCCAGTACCTCTATAAACTTCCACATCCATCCAATACCTCTATAAACTTCCACATCCATCCAGTACCTCTATAAACTTCCACATCCATCCAATACCTTTATAAACTTCCACATCCATCCAGTACCTCTATAAACTTCCACATCCATTCAAAACCTTTATAAACTTCCACATCCATCCAGTACCTCTATAAACTTCAGAATCCATCCAATACCTCTATTCACTTCCACATCCATCCAATACCTCTATAAACTTCCACATCCATCCAAAACCTCTATAAACTTCCACATCCATCCAATACCTCTATAAACTTCCACATCCATCCAGTACCTCTATAAACTTCCACATCCTTCTAATACCTCTATAAACTTCCACATCCATCCAATACCTCTATAAACTTCCACATCCATCCAGTACCTCTATAAACTTCCAAATCCATCCAATACCTCTATAAACTTCCACATCCATCCAATACCTCTATAAACTTCCACATCCATCCAATACCTCTATAAACTTCCACATCCATCCAGTACCTCTATAAACTTCCACATCCATCCAGTACCTCTATAAACTTCCACATCCATCCAGTACCTCTATAAACTTCCACATCCATCCAGTACCTCTATAAACTTCCACATCCATCCAATACCTCTATAAACTTCCACATCCATCCAGTACCTCTATAAACTTCCACATCCATTCAAAACCTTTATAAACTTCCACATCCATCCAGTACCTCTATAAACTTCAGAATCCATCCAATACCTCTATTCACTTCCACATCCATCCAATACCTCTATAAACTTCCACATCCATCCAAAACCTCTATAAACTTCCACATCCATCCAATACCTCTATAAACTTCCACATCCATCCAGTACCTCTATAAACTTCCACATCCTTCTAATACCTCTATAAACTTCCACATCCATCCAATACCTCTATAAACTTCCACATCCATCCAGTACCTCTATAAACTTCCAAATCCATCCAATACCTCTATAAACTTCCACATCCATCCAATACCTCTATAAACTTCCACATCCATCCAATACCTCTATAAACTTCCACATCCATCCAGTACCTCTATAAACTTCCACATCCATCCAGTACCTCTATAAACTTCCACATCCATCCAGTACCTCTATAAACTTCCACATCCATCCAGTACCTCTATAAACTTCCACATCCATCCAATACCTCTATAAACTTCCACATCCATCCAGTACCTCTATAAACTTCCACATCCATTCAAAACCTCTATAAACTTCCACATCCATCCAGTACCTCTATAAACTTCCGAATCTATCCAATACCTCTATAAACTTCCACATCCATCCAATACCTCTATAAACTTCCACATCAATCCAAAACCTCTATAAACTTCCACATCCATCCAATACCTCTATAAACTTCCACATCCATCCAGTACCTCTATAAACTTCCACATCCATCCAATACCTCTATAAACTTCCACATCCATCCAGTACCTCTATAAACTTCCACATCCATCCAATACCTCTATAAACTTCCACATCTATCCAAAAACTCTATAAACTTCCACATCCATCCAATACCTCTATAAACTTCCAAATCCACCCAATACCTCTATAAACTTCCACATCCATCCATTACCTCTATAAACTTCCACATCTATCCAAAAACTCTATAAACTTCCACATCCATCCAATACCTCTATAAACTTCCAAATCCACCCAATACCTCTATAAACTTCCACATCCATCCATTACCTCTATAAACTTCCACATCTATCCAAAAACTCTATAAACTTCCACATCCATCCAATACCTCTATAAACTTCCAAATCCACCCAATACCTCTATAAACTTCCACATCCATCCATTACCTCTATAAACTTCCACATCCATCCAAATCCTCTATAAACTTCCACATCCATCCATTACCTCTATAAACTTCCACATCCATCCAGTACCTCTATAAACTTCCACATCCATCCAGTACTTCTATAAACTTCCACATCCATCCAATACCTCTATAAACTTCCACATCCATCCAGTACCTCTATAAACTTCCACATCCATCCAATACCTCTATAAACTTCCACATCCATCCAATACCTCTATAAACTTCCACATCCATCCAGTACCTCTATAAACTTCCACATCCATCCAGTACCTCTATAAACTTCCACATCCATCCAATATCTCTATAAACTTCCACATCCATCCAGTACCTCTATAAACTTCCACATCCATTCAAAACCTCTATAAACTTCCACATCCATCCATTACCTCTATAAACTTCCACATCCATCCAATACCTCTATAAACTTCCACATCCATCCAATACCTCTATAAACTTCCACATCCATCCAATACCTCTATAAACTTCCACATCCATCCATTACCTCTATAAACTTCCACATCCATCCAATACCTCTATAAACTTCCACATCCATCCAATTCCTCTATAAACTTCCACATCCATCCAATACCTCTATAAACTTCCACATCCATCCAATACCTCTATAAACTTTCACATCCATCCAATACCTCTATAAACTTCCACATCCATCCAGTACCTCTATAAACTTCCACATCCATTCAAAACCTCTATAAACTTCCACATCCATCCAAAACCTCTATAAACTTCCACATCCATCCAATACCTCTATAAACTTCCACATCCATCCAATACCTCTATAAACTTACACATCCATCCAATACCTCTATAAACTTCCACATCCATCCAATACCTATATAAACTTGCACATCGATCCAATACCTCTATAAACTTCCACATCCATCCAATACCTCTATAAACTTTCACATCCATCCAATACCTCTATAAACTTCCACATCCATCCAATACCTCTATAAACTTCCACATCCATCCAGTACCTCTATAAACTTCCACATCCATCCAGTACCTCTATAAACTTCCACATCCATCCAATATCTCTATAAACTTCCACATCCATCCAGTACCTCTATAAACTTCCACATCCATTCAAAACCTCTATAAACTTCCACATCCACCCATTACCTCTATAAACTTCCACATCCATCCAACACCTCTATAAACTTCCACATCCATCCAATACCTCTATAAACTTCCACATCCATCCAATACCTCTATAAACTTCCACATCCATCCATTACCTCTATAAACTTCCACATCCATCCAATACCTCTATAAACTTCCACATCCATCCAATACCTCTATAAACTTCCACATCCATCCAATACCTCTATAAACTTTCACATCCATCCAATACCTCTATAAACTTCCACATCCATCCAGTACCTCTATAAACTTCCACATCCATTAAACTTCCACATCCATCCAATACCTCTATAAACTTCCACATCCATCCAATACCTCTATAAACTTCCACATCCATCCATTACCTCTATAAACTTCCACATCCATCCAATACCTCTATAAACTTCCACATCCATCCAATACCTCTATAAACTTCCACATCCATCCAATACCTCTATAAACTTTCACATCCATCCAATACCTCTATAAACTTCCACATCCATCCAGTACCTCTATAAACTTCCACAGTACCTCTATAAACTTCCACATCCATTCAAAACCTCTATAAACTTCCACATCCATCCAAAACCTCTATAAACTTCCACATCCATCCAATACCTCTATAAACTTCCACATCCATCCAATACCTCTATAAACTTACACATCCATCCAATACCTCTATAAACTTCCACATCCATCCAATACCTATATAAACTTGCACATCGATCCAATACCTCTATAAACTTCCACATCCATCCAATACCTCTATAAACTTTCACATCCATCCAATACCTCTATAAACTTCCACATCCATCCAATACCTCTATAAACTTCCACATCCATCCAGTACCTCTATAAACTTCCACATCCATCCAGTACCTCTATAAATCTATATCCATCCAGTACCTCTATAAACTTCCACATCCATTCAAAACCTCTATAAACTTCCACATCCACCCATTACCTCTATAAACTTCCACATCCATCCAACACCTCTATAAACTTCCACATCCATCCAATACCTCTATAAACTTCCACATCCATCCAATACCTCTATAAACTTCCACATCCATCCATTACCTCTATAAACTTCCACATCCATCCAATACCTCTATAAACTTCCACATCCATCCAATACCTCTATAAACTTCCACATCCATCCAATACCTCTATAAACTTTCACATCCATCCAATACCTCTATAAACTTCCACATCCATCCAGTACCTCTATAAACTTCCACATCCATTCAAAACCTCTATAAATCCATCCAAAACCTCTATAAACTTCCACATCCATCCAATACCTCTATAAACTTCCACATCCATCCAATACCTCTATAAACTTACACATCCATCCAATACCTCTATAAACTTCCACATCCGTCCAATACCTATATAAACTTGCACATCCATCCAATACCTCTATAAACTTCCACATCCATCCAATACCTCTATAAACTTCCACATCCATCCACTCCAATCCTCTATAACACTTCCACATCCATCCATACCTCTATAAACTTCCACATCCATCCATTACCTCTATAAACTTCCACATCCATCCATACCTCTATAAACTTCCACATCCATCCATCCAGTACCTCTATAAACTTCCACATCCATCCAATTCCTCTATAAACTTCCACATCCATCCAATACCTCTATAAACTTCCACATCCATCCAATACCTCTATAAACTTTCACATCCATCCAATACCTCTATAAACTTCCACACATCCAGTACCTCTATAAACTTCCACATCCATTCAAAACCTCTATAAACTTCCACATCCATCCAAAACCTCTATAAACTTCCACATCCATCCAATACCTCTATAAACTTCCACATCCATCCAATACCTCTATAAACTTACACATCCATCCAATACCTCTATAAACTTCCACATCCATCCAATCCTATATAAACTTGCACATCGATCCAATACCTCTATAAACTTCCACATCCATCCAATACCTCTATAAACTTTCACATCCATCCAATACCTCTATAAACTTCCACATCCATCCAATACCTCTATAAACTTCCACATCCATCCAGTACCTCTATAAACTTCCACATCCATCCAGTACCTCTATAAACTTCCACATCCATCCAATATCTCTATAAACTTCCACATCCATCCAGTACCTCTATAAACTTCCACATCCATTCAAAACCTCTATAAACTTCCACATCCACCCATTACCTCTATAAACTTCCACATCCATCCAACACCTCTATAAACTTCCACATCCATCCAATACCTCTATAAACTTCCACATCCATCCAATACCTCTATAAACTTCCACATCCATCCATTACCTCTATAAACTTCCACATCCATCCAATACCTCTATAAACTTCCACATCCATCCAATACCTCTATAAACTTCCACATCCATCCAATACCTCTATAAACTTTCACATCCATCCAATACCTCTATAAACTTCCACATCCATCCAGTACCTCTATAAACTTCCACATCCATTCAAAACCTCTATAAACTTCCACATCCATCCAAAACCTCTATAAACTTCCACATCCATCCAATACCTCTATAAACTTCCACATCCATCCAATACCTCTATAAACTTACACATCCATCCAATACCTCTATAAACTTCCACATCCGTCCAATACCTATATAAACTTGCACATCCATCCAATACCTCTATAAACTTCCACATCCATCCAATACCTCTATAAACTTCCACATCCATCCATTACCTCTATAAACTTCCACATCCACCCAATACCTCTATAAACTTCCACATCCATCCAGTACCTCTATAAACTTCCACATCCATCCAATTCCTCTATAAACTTCCACATCCATCCAATACCTCTATAAACTTCCACATCCATCCAATACCTCTATAAACTTCCACATCCATCCAATACCTCTATAAACTTCCACATCCATCCAATACCTCTATAAACTTTCACATCCATCCAATACCTCTATAAACTTCCACATCCATCCAATACCTCTATAAACTTCCACATCCATCCAGTACCTCTATAAACTTCCACATCCATCCAAATCCTCTATAAACTTCCACATCCATCCAATACCTCTATAAACTTCCACATCCATCCAATACCTCTATAAACTTCCACATCCATCCAATACCTCTATAAACTTCCACATCCATCCAATACCTCTATAAACTTCCACATCCATCCAATACCTCTATAAACTTTCACATCCATCCAATACCTCTATAAACTTCCACATCCATCCAATACCTCTATAAACTTCCACATCCATCCAGTACCTCTATAAACTTCCACATCCATTCAAAACCTCTATAAACTTCCACATCCATCCAATACCTCTATAAACTTCCACATCCATCCAATACCTATATAAACTTGCACATCGATCCAATACCTCTATAAACTTCCACATCCATCCAATACCTCTATAAACTTCCACATCCATCCATTACCTCTATAAACTTCCACATCCACCCAATACCTCTATAAACTTCCACATCCATCCAGTACCTCTATAAACTTCCACATCCATCCAATTCCTCTATAAACTTCCACATCCATCCAATACCTCTATAAACTTCCACATCCATCCAATACCTCTATAAACTTCCACATCCATCCAATACCTCTATAAACTTCCACATCCATCCAATACCTCTATAAACTTCCACATCCATCCAATACCTCTATAAACTTTCACATCCATCCAATACCTCTATAAACTTCCACATCCATCCAATACCTCTATAAACTTCCACATCCATCCAGTACCTCTATAAACTTCCACATCCATCCAATATCTCTATAAACTTCCACATCCATCCAGTACCTCTATAAACTTCCACATCCATTCAAACCCTATATAAACTTCCACATCCATCCAGTACCTCTATAAACTTCCACATCCATCCATTACCTCTATAAACTTCCAAATCCATCCAATACCTCTATAAACTTCCACATCCATCCAGTACCTCTATAAACTTCCACATCCATCCAATACCTCTATAAACTTCCACATCCATCCAATACCTCTATAAACTTCCACATCCATCCAATACCTCTATAAACTTCCAAATCCATCCAATACCTCTATAAACTTCCACATCCATCCAGTACCTCTATAAACTTCCACATCCCATCGAATACCTCTTTAAACTTCCACATCCATCCAATACCTCTATAAACTTCCACATCCATCCAGTACCACTGTAAACTTCCACATCCATCCATTACCTCTATAAACTTCCACAACCATCCAATACCTCTATAAACTTCCACATCCATCCAATACCTCTATAAACTTCCACATCCATCCAATACCTCTATAAACTTCCACATCCATCCAATACCTCTATAAACTTCCACATCCATCCAATACCTCTATAAACTTCCACATCCATCCAGTACCTCTATAAACTTCCACATCCATCCAGTACCTCTATAAACTTCCACATCCATCCAATATCTCTATAAACTTCCACATCCATCCAGTACCTCTATAAACTTCCACATCCATTCAAAACCTCTATAAACTTCCACATCCATTCAAAACCTCTATAAACTTCCACATCCATTCAAAACCTCTATAAACTTCCACATCCATCCAGTACCTCTATAAACTTCTGAATCTATCCAATACCTCTATAAACTTCCACATCCATCCAATACCTCTATAAACTTCCACATCCATCCAAAACCTCTATAAACTTCCACATCCATCCAATACCTCTATAAACTTCCACATCCATCCAATACCTCTATAAACTTCCACATCCATCCAATACCTCTATAAACTTCCACATCAATCCAATTCCTCTATAAACTTCCACATCCATCCAATACCTCTATAAACTTCCACATCCATCCAATACCTCTATAAACTTCCACATCCATCCAATACCTCTATAAACTTGCACATCGATCCAATACCTCTATAAACTTCCACATCCATCCATTACCTCTATTAACTTCCACATCCTCCCAATAACTCTATAAACTTCCACATCCATCCAGTACCTCTATAAACTTCCACATCCATCCAATTCCTCTATAAACTTCCACATCCATCCAATACCTCTATAAACTTCCACATCCATCCAATACCTCTATAAACTTCCACATCCATCCAGTACCTCTATAAACTTCCACATCCATCCAGTACCTCTATAAACTTCCACATCCATCCATTACCTCTATAAACTTCCACAACCATCCAGTACCTCTATAAACTTCCACATCCATCCAATACCTCTATAAACTTCCACATCCATCCAATACCTCTATAAACTTCCACATCCATCCAATACCTCTATAAACTTCCACATCCATCCAATACCTCTATAAACTTCCACATCCATCCAGTACCTCTATAAACTTCCACATCCATCCAGTACCTCTATAAACTTCCACATCCATCCAATATCTCTATAAACTTCCACATCCATCCAGTACCTCTATAAACTTCCACATCCATTCAAAACCTCTATAAACTTCCACATCCATTCAAAACCTCTATAAACTTCCACATCCATCCAGTACCTCTATAAACTTCCGAATCTATCCAATACCTCTATAAACTTCCACATCCATCCAATACCTCTATAAACTTCCACATCCATCCAAAACCTCTATAAACTTCCACATCCATCCAATACCTCTATAAACTTCCACATCCATCCAATACCTCTATAAACTTCCACATCCATCCAATCCCTCTATAAACTTCCACATCAATCCAATTCCTCTATAAACTTCCACATCCATCCAATACCTCTATAAACTTCCACATCCATCCAATACCTCTATAAACTTCCACATCCATCCAATACCTCTATAAACTTGCACATCGATCCAATACCTCTATAAACTTCCACATCCATCCATTACCTCTATAAACTTCCACATCCTCCCAATAACTCTATAAACTTCCACATCCATCCAGTACCTCTATAAACTTCCACATCCATCCAATTCCTCTATAAACTTCCACATCCATCCAATACCTCTATAAACTTCCACATCCATCCAATACCTCTATAAACTTCCACATCCATCCAGTACCTCTATAAACTTCCACATCCATCCAGTACCTCTATAAACTTCCACATCCATCCAATATCTCTATAAACTTCCACATCCATCCAGTACCTCTATAAACTTCCACATCCATCCAATATCTCTATAAACTTCCACATCCATCCAGTACCTCTATAAACTTCCACATCCATCCAATTCCTCTATAAACTTCCACATCCATCCAATACCTCTATAAACTTCCACATCCATCCAATAACTCTATAAACTTACACATCCATCCAATACCTCTATAAACTTCCACATCCATCCAATACCTATATAAACTTGCACATCGATCCAATACCTCTATAAACTTCCACATCCATCCAATACCTCTATAAACTTTCACATCCATCCAATACCTCTATAAACTTCCACATCCATCCAATACCTCTATAAACTTCCACATCCATCCAGTACCTCTATAAACTTCCACATCCATCCAGTACCTCTATAAACTTCCACATCCATCCAATATCTCTATAAACTTCCACATCCATCCAGTACCTCTATAAACTTCCACATCCATTCAAAACCTCTATAAACTTCCACATCCACCCATTACCTCTATAAACTTCCACATCCATCCAATACCTCTATAAACTTCCACATCCATCCAATACCTCTATAAACTTCCACATCCATCCAATACCTCTATAAACTTCCACATCCATCCATTACCTCTATAAACTTCCACATCCATCCAATACCTCTATAAACTTCCACATCCATCCAATACCTCTATAAACTTCCACATCCATCCAATACCTCTATAAACTTTCACATCCATCCAATACCTCTATAAACTTCCACATCCATCCAGTACCTCTATAAACTTCCACATCCATTCAAAACCTCTATAAACTTCCACATCCATCCAAAACCTCTATAAACTTCCACATCCATCCAATACCTCTATAAACTTCCACATCCATCCAATACCTCTATAAACTTACACATCCATCCAATACCTCTATAAACTTCCACATCCGTCCAATACCTATATAAACTTGCACATCGATCCAATACCTCTATAAACTTCCACATCCATCCAATACCTCTATAAACTTCCACATCCATCCATTACCTCTATAAACTTCCACATCCACCCAATACCTCTATAAACTTCCACATCCATCCAGTACCTCTATAAACTTCCACATCCATCCAATTCCTCTATAAACTTCCACATCCATCCAATACCTCTATAAACTTCCACATCCATCCAATACCTCTATAAACTTCCACATCCATCCAATACCTCTATAAACTTCCACATCCATCCAATACCTCTATAAACTTCCACATCCATCCAATACCTCTATAAACTTCCACATCCATCCAATACCTCTATAAACTTCCACATCCATCCAATACCTCTATAAACTTCCACATCCATCCAATACCTCTATAAACTTCCACATCCATCCAATACCTCTATAAACTTCCACATCCATCCAATACCTCTATAAACTTCCAAATCCATCCAATACCTCTATAAACTTCCACATCCATCCAGTACCTCTATAAACTTCCACATCCATCCATTACCTCTATAAACTTCCAAATCCATCCAATACCTCTATAAACTTCCACATCCATCCACTACCTCTATAAACTTCCACATCCATCCAATACCTCTATAAACTTCCACATCCATCCAAAACCTCTATAAACTTCCACATCCATCCAATACCTCTATAAACTTCCACATCCATCCAATACCTCTATAAACTTCCAAATCCATCCAATACCTCTATAAACTTCCACATCCATCCAGTACCTCTATAAACTTCCACATCCCATCGAATACCTCTTTAAACTTCCACATCCATCCAATACCTCTATAAACTTCCACATCCATCCAATATCTCTATAAACTTCCACATCCATCCAGTACCTCTATAAACTTCCACATCCATTCAAACCCTATATAAACTTCCACATCCATCCAGTACCTCTATAAACTTCCACATCCATCCATTACCTCTATAAACTTCCAAATCCATCCAATACCTCTATAAACTTCCACATCCATCCAGTACCTCTATAAACTTCCACATCCATCCAATACCTCTATAAACTTCCACATCCATCCAAAACCTCTATAAACTTCCACATCCATCCAATACCTCTATAAACTTCCACATCCATCCAATACCTCTATAAACTTCCAAATCCATCCAATACCTCTATAAACTTCCACATCCATCCAGTACCTCTATAAACTTCCACATCCCATCGAATACCTCTTTAAACTTCCACATCCATCCAATACCTCTATAAACTTCCACATCCATCCAGTACCACTGTAAACTTCCACATCCATCCATTACCTCTATAAACTTCCACAACCATCCAATACCTCTATAAACTTCCACATCCATCCAATACCTCTATAAACTTCCACATCCATCCAATACCTCTATAAACTTCCACATCCATCCAATACCTCTATAAACTTCCACATCCATCCAATACCTCTATAAACTTCCACATCCATCCAGTACCTCTATAAACTTCCACATCCATCCAGTACCTCTATAAACTTCCACATCCATCCAATATCTCTATAAACTTCCACATCCATCCAGTACCTCTATAAACTTCCACATCCATTCAAAACCTCTATAAACTTCCACATCCATTCAAAACCTCTATAAACTTCCACATCCATTCAAAACCTCTATAAACTTCCACATCCATCCAGTACCTCTATAAACTTCCGAATCTATCCAATACCTCTATAAACTTCCACATCCATCCAATACCTCTATAAACTTCCACATCCATCCAAAACCTCTATAAACTTCCACATCCATCCAATGCCTCTATAAACTTCCACATCCATCCAATACCTCTATAAACTTCCACATCCATCCAATACCTCTATAAACTTCCACATCCATCCAATACCTCTATAAACTTCCACATCCATCCAATACCTCTATAAACTTGCACATCGATCCAATACCTCTATAAACTTCCACATCCATCCATTACCTCTATTAACTTCCACATCCTCCCAATAACTCTATAAACTTCCACATCCATCCAGTACCTCTATAAACTTCCACATCCATCCAATTCCTCTATAAACTTCCACATCCATCCAATACCTCTATAAACTTCCACATCCATCCAATACCTCTATAAACTTCCACATCCATCCAGTACCTCTATAAACTTCCACATCCATCCAGTACCTCTATAAACTTCCACATCCATCCAATATCTCTATAAACTTCCACATCCATCCAGTACCTCTATAAACTTCCACATCCATCCAGTACCTCTATAAACTTCCACATCCATCCAGTACCTCTATAAACTTCCACATCCATCCAATATCTCTATAAACTTCCACATCCATCCAGTACCTCTATAAACGTCCACATCCATTCAAAACCTCTATAAACTTCCACATCCATTCAAAACCTCTATAAACTTCCACATCCATTCAAAACCTCTATAAACTTCCACATCCATCCAGTACCTCTATAAACTTCCGAATCTATCCAATACCTCTATAAACTTCCACATCCATCCAGTACCTCTATAAACTTCCACATCCATCCAATTCCTCTATAAACTTCCACATCCATCCAATACCTCTATAAACTTCCACATCCATCCAATACCTCTATAAACTTCCACATCCATCCAATACCTCTATAAACTTCCACATCCATCCAATACCTCTATAAACTTCCACATCCATCCAATACCTCTATAAACTTCCACATCCATCCAATACCTCTATAAACTTCCACATCCATCCAATACCTCTATAAACTTCCACATCCATCCAATACCTCTATAAACTTCCACATCCATCCAATACCTCTATAAACTTCCACATCCATCCAATACCTCTATAAACTTCCAAATCCATCCAATACCTCTATAAACTTCCACATCCATCCAGTACCTCTATAAACTTCCACATCCATCCATTACCTCTATAAACTTCCAAATCCATCCAATACCTCTATAAACTTCCACATCCATCCACTACCTCTATAAACTTCCACATCCATCCAATACCTCTATAAACTTCCACATCCATCCAAAACCTCTATAAACTTCCACATCCATCCAATACCTCTATAAACTTCCACATCCATCCAATACCTCTATAAACTTCCAAATCCATCCAATACCTCTATAAACTTCCACATCCATCCAGTACCTCTATAAACTTCCACATCCCATCGAATACCTCTTTAAACTTCCACATCCATCCAATACCTCTATAAACTTCCACATCCATCCAATATCTCTATAAACTTCCACATCCATCCAGTACCTCTATAAACTTCCACATCCATTCAAACCCTATATAAACTTCCACATCCATCCAGTACCTCTATAAACTTCCACATCCATCCATTACCTCTATAAACTTCCAAATCCATCCAATACCTCTATAAACTTCCACATCCATCCAGTACCTCTATAAACTTCCACATCCATCCAATACCTCTATAAACTTCCACATCCATCCAAAACCTCTATAAACTTCCACATCCATCCAATACCTCTATAAACTTCCACATCCATCCAATACCTCTATAAACTTCCAAATCCATCCAATACCTCTATAAACTTCCACATCCATCCAGTACCTCTATAAACTTCCACATCCCATCGAATACCTCTTTAAACTTCCACATCCATCCAATACCTCTATAAACTTCCACATCCATCCAGTACCACTGTAAACTTCCACATCCATCCATTACCTCTATAAACTTCCACAACCATCCAATACCTCTATAAACTTCCACATCCATCCAATACCTCTATAAACTTCCACATCCATCCAATACCTCTATAAACTTCCACATCCATCCAATACCTCTATAAACTTCCACATCCATCCAATACCTCTATAAACTTCCACATCCATCCAGTACCTCTATAAACTTCCACATCCATCCAGTACCTCTATAAACTTCCACATCCATCCAATATCTCTATAAACTTCCACATCCATCCAGTACCTCTATAAACTTCCACATCCATTCAAAACCTCTATAAACTTCCACATCCATTCAAAACCTCTATAAACTTCCACATCCATTCAAAACCTCTATAAACTTCCACATCCATCCAGTACCTCTATAAACTTCCGAATCTATCCAATACCTCTATAAACTTCCACATCCATCCAATACCTCTATAAACTTCCACATCCATCCAAAACCTCTATAAACTTCCACATCCATCCAATGCCTCTATAAACTTCCACATCCATCCAATACCTCTATAAACTTCCACATCCATCCAATACCTCTATAAACTTCCACATCAATCCAATTCCTCTATAAACTTCCACATCCATCCAATACCTCTATAAACTTCCACATCCATCCAATACCTCTATAAACTTCCACATCCATCCAATACCTCTATAAACTTGCACATCGATCCAATACCTCTATAAACTTCCACATCCATCCATTACCTCTATTAACTTCCACATCCTCCCACTAACTCTATAAACTTCCACATCCATCCAGTACCTCTATAAACTTCCACATCCATCCAATTCCTCTATAAACTTCCACATCCATCCAATACCTCTATAAACTTCCACATCCATCCAATACCTCTATAAACTTCCACATCCATCCAGTACCTCTATAAACTTCCACATCCATCCAGTACCTCTATAAACTTCCACATCCATCCAATATCTCTATAAACTTCCACATCCATCCAGTACCTCTATAAACTTCCACATCCATCCAGTACCTCTATAAACTTCCACATCCATCCAGTACCTCTATAAACTTCCACATCCATCCAATATCTCTATAAACTTCCACATCCATCCAGTACCTCTATAAACGTCCACATCCATTCAAAACCTCTATAAACTTCCACATCCATTCAAAACCTCTATAAACTTCCACATCCATTCAAAACCTCTATAAACTTCCACATCCATCCAGTACCTCTATAAACTTCCGAATCTATCCAATACCTCTATAAACTTCCACATCCATCCAATACCTCTATAAACTTCCACATCCATCCAAAACCTCTATAAACTTCCACATCCATCCAATGCCTCTATAAACTTCCACATCCATCCAATACCTCTATAAACTTCCACATCCATCCAATACCTCTATAAACTTCCACATCAATCCAATTCCTCTATAAACTTCCACATCCATCCAATACCTCTATAAACTTCCACATCCATCCAATACCTCTATAAACTTCCACATCCATCCAATACCTCTATAAACTTGCACATCGATCCAATACCTCTATAAACTTCCACATCCATCCATTACCTCTATTAACTTCCACATCCTCCCAATAACTCTATAAACTTCCACATCCATCCAGTACCTCTATAAACTTCCACATCCATCCAATTCCTCTATAAACTTCCACATCCATCCAATACCTCTATAAACTTCCACATCCATCCAATACCTCTATAAACTTCCACATCCATCCAGTACCTCTATAAACTTCCACATCCATCCAGTACCTCTATAAACTTCCACATCCATCCAATATCTCTATAAACTTCCACATCCATCCAGTACCTCTATAAACTTCCACATCCATTCAAAACCTCTATAAACTTCCACATCCATTCAAAACCTCTATAAACTTCCACATCCATTCAAAACCTCTATAAACTTCCACATCCATCCAGTACCTCTATAAACTTCCGAATCTATCCAATACCTCTATAAACTTCCACATCCATCCAATACCTCTATAAACTTCCACATCCATCCAAAACCTCTATAAACTTCCACATCCATCCAATACCTCTATAAACTTCCACATCCATCCAATACCTCTATAAACTTCCACATCCATCCAATACCTCTATAAACTTGCACATCCATCCAATATCTCTATAAACTTCCACATCCATCCAGTACCTCTATAAACTTCCACATCCATTCAAAACCTCTATAAACTTCCACATCCACCCATTACCTCTATAAACTTCCACATCCATCCAATACCTCTATAAACTTCCACATCCATCCAATACCTCTATAAACTTCCACATCGATCCAATACCTCTATAAACTTCCACATCCATCCATTACCTCTATAAACTTCCACATCCATCCAATACCTCTATAAACTTCCACATCCATCCAATACCTCTATAAACTTCCACATCCATCCAATACCTCTATAAACTTCCACATCCATCCAATACCTCTATAAACTTTCACATCCATCCAATACCTCTATAAACTTCCACATCCATCCAGTACCTCTATAAACTTCCACATCCATTCAAAACCTCTATAAACTTCCACATCCATCCAAAACCTCTATAAACTTCCACATCCATCCAATACCTCTATAAACTTCCACATCCATCCAATACCTCTATAAACTTACTCATCCATCCAATACCTCTATAAACTTCCACATCCGTCCAATACCTATATAAACTTGCACATCGATCCAATACCTCTATAAACTTCCACATCCATCCAATACCTCTATAAACCTCCATATCCATCCATTACCTCTATAAACTTCCACATCCACCCAATACCTCTATAAACTTCCACATCCATCCAGTACCTCTATAAACTTCCACATCCATTCAAAACCTCTATAAACTTCCACATCCATCCAATACCTCTATAAACTTCCACATCCATCCAATACCTATATAAACTTGCACATCGATCCAATACCTCTATAAACTTCCACATCCATCCAATACCTCTATAAACTTCCACATCCATTCAAAACCTCTATAAACTTCCACATCCATTCAAAACCTCTATAAACTTCCACATCCATTCAAAACCTCTATAAACTTCCACATCCATCCAGTACCTCTATAAACTTCCGAATCTATCCAATACCTCTATAAACTTCCACATCCATCCAATACCTCTATAAACTTCCACATCCATCCAAAACCTCTATAAACTTCCACATCCATCCAATACCTCTATAAACTTCCACATCCATCCAATACCTCTATAAACTTCCACATCCATCCAATACCTCTATAAACTTGCACATCCATCCAATATCTCTATAAACTTCCACATCCATCCAGTACCTCTATAAACTTCCACATCCATTCAAAACCTCTATAAACTTCCACATCCACCCATTACCTCTATAAACTTCCACATCCATCCAATACCTCTATAAACTTCCACATCCATCCAATACCTCTATAAACTTCCACATCGATCCAATACCTCTATAAACTTCCACATCCATCCATTACCTCTATAAACTTCCACATCCATCCAATACCTCTATAAACTTCCACATCCATCCAATACCTCTATAAACTTCCACATCCATCCAATACCTCTATAAACTTCCACATCCATCCAATACCTCTATAAACTTTCACATCCATCCAATACCTCTATAAACTTCCACATCCATCCAGTACCTCTATAAACTTCCACATCCATTCAAAACCTCTATAAACTTCCACATCCATCCAAAACCTCTATAAACTTCCACATCCATCCAATACCTCTATAAACTTCCACATCCATCCAATACCTCTATAAACTTACTCATCCATCCAATACCTCTATAAACTTCCACATCCGTCCAATACCTATATAAACTTGCACATCGATCCAATACCTCTATAAACTTCCACATCCATCCAATACCTCTATAAACCTCCATATCCATCCATTACCTCTATAAACTTCCACATCCACCCAATACCTCTATAAACTTCCACATCCATCCAGTACCTCTATAAACTTCCACATCCATTCAAAACCTCTATAAACTTCCACATCCATCCAATACCTCTATAAACTTCCACATCCATCCAATACCTATATAAACTTGCACATCGATCCAATACCTCTATAAACTTCCACATCCATCCAATACCTCTATAAACTTCCACATCCATCCATTACCTCTATAAACTTCCACATCCACCCAATACCTCTATAAACTTCCACATCCATCCAGTACCTCTATAAACTTCCACATCCATCCAATACCTCTATAAACTTCCACATCCATCCAATACCTCTATAAACTTCCACATCCATCCAATACCTCTATAAACTTCCACATCCATCCAATACCTCTATAAACTTCCACATCCATCCAATACCTCTATAAACTTCCACATCCATCCAATACCTCTATAAACTTCCACATCCATCCAATACCTCTATAAACTTCCAAATCCATCCAATACCTCTATAAACTTCCACATCCATCCAGTACCTCTATAAACTTCCACATCCATCCATTACCTCTATAAACTTCCAAATCCATCCAATACCTCTATAAACTTCCACATCCATCCAGTAACTCTATAAACTTCCACATCCATCCAATACCTCTATAAACTTCCACATCCATCCAAAACCTCTATAAACTTCCACATCCATCCAATACCTCTATAAACTTCCACATCCATCCAATACCTCTATAAACTTCCAAATCCATCCAATACCTCTATAAACTTCCACATCCATCCAGTACCTCTATAAACTTCCACATCCCATCGAATACCTCTTTAAACTTCCACATCCATCCAATACCTCTATAAACTTCCACATCCATCCAATATCTCTATAAACTTCCACATCCATCCAGTACCTCTATAAACTTCCACATCCATTCAAACCCTATATAAACTTCCACATCCATCCAGTACCTCTATAAACTTCCACATCCATCCATTACCTCTATAAACTTCCACATCCATCCAATTCCTCTATAAACTTCCACATCCATCCAATACCTCTATAAACTTCCACATCCATCCAATACCTCTATAAACTTCCACATCCATCCAGTACCTCTATAAACTTCCACATCCATCCAGTACCTCTATAAACTTCCACATCCATCCAATATCTCTATAAACTTCCACATCCATCCAGTACCTCTATAAACTTCCACATCCATTCAAAACCTCTATAAACTTCCACATCCATTCAAAACCTCTATAAACTTCCACATCCATTCAAAACCTCTATAAACTTCCACATCCATCCAGTACCTCTATAAACTTCCGAATCTATCCAATACCTCTATAAAATTCCACATCCATCCAATACCTCTATAAACTTCCACATCCATCCAAAACCTCTATAAACTTCCACATCCATCCAATACCTCTATAAACTTCCACATCCATCCAATACCTCTATAAACTTCCACATCCATCCAATACCTCTATAAACTTGCACATCCATCCAATATCTCTATAAACTTCCACATCCATCCAGTACCTCTATAAACTTCCACATCCATTCAAAACCTCTATAAACTTCCACATCCACCCATTACCTCTATAAACTTCCACATCCATCCAATACCTCTATAAACTTCCACATCCATCCAATACCTCTATAAACTTCCACATCGATCCAATACCTCTATAAACTTCCACATCCATCCATTACCTCTATAAACTTCCACATCCATCCAATACCTCTATAAACTTCCACATCCATCCAATTCCTCTATAAACTTCCACATCCATCCAATACCTCTATAAACTTCCACATCCATCCAATACCTCTATAAACTTTCACATCCATCCAATACCTCTATAAACTTCCACATCCATCCAGTACCTCTATAAACTTCCACATCCATTCAAAACCTCTATAAACTTCCACATCCATCCAAAACCTCTATAAACTTCCACATCCATCCAATACCTCTATAAACTTCCACATCCATCCAATACCTCTATAAACTTACTCATCCATCCAATACCTCTATAAACTTCCACATCCGTCCAATACCTATATAAACTTGCACATCGATCCAATACCTCTATAAACTTCCACATCCATCCAATACCTCTATAAACCTCCATATCCATCCATTACCTCTATAAACTTCCACATCCACCCAATACCTCTATAAACTTCCACATCCATCCAGTACCTCTATAAACTTCCACATCCATCCAATTCCTCTATAAACTTCCACATCCATCCAATACCTCTATAAACTTCCACATCCATCCAATACCTCTATAAACTTCCACATCCATCCAATACCTCTATAAACTTCCACATCCATCCAATACCTCTATAAACTTCCACATCCATCCAATACCTCTATAAACTTCCAAATCCATCCAATACCTCTATAAACTTCCACATCCATCCAGCACCTCTATAAACTTCCACATCCCATCGAATACCTCTTTAAACTTCCACATCCATCCAATACCTCTATAAACTTCCACATCCATCCAGTACCACTGTAAACTTCCACATCCATCCATTACCTCTATAAACTTCCACAACCATCCAATACCTCTATAAACTTCCACATCCATCCAATACCTCTATAAACTTCCACATCCATCCAATACCTCTATAAACTTCCACATCCATCCAATACCTCTATAAACTTCCACATCCATCCAATACCTCTATAAACTTCCACATCCATCCAGTACCTCTATAAACTTCCACATCCATCCAGTACCTCTATAAACTTCCACATCCATCCAATATCTCTATAAACTTCCACATCCATCCAGTACCTCTATAAACTTCCACATCCATTCAAAACCTCGAAAACTTCCACATCCATTCAAAACCTCTATAAACTTCCACATCCATTCAAAACCTCTATAAACTTCCACATCCATCCAGTACCTCTATAAACTTCCGAATCTATCCAATACCTCTATAAACTTCCACATCCATCCAATACCTCTATAAACTTCCACATCCATCCAAAACCTCTATAAACTTCCACATCCATCCAATACCTCTATAAACTTCCACATCCATCCAATACCTCTATAAACTTCCACATCCATCCAATACCTCTATAAACTTCCACATCAATCCAATTCCTCTATAAACTTCCACATCCATCCAATACCTCTATAAACTTCCACATCCATCCAATACCTCTATAAACTTGCACATCGATCCAATACCTCTATAAACTTCCACATCCATCCATTACCTCTATTAACTTCCACATCCTCCCAATAACTCTATAAACTTCCACATCCATCCAGTACCTCTATAAACTTCCACATCCATCCAATTCCTCTATAAACTTCCACATCCATCCAATACCTCTATAAACTTCCACATCCATCCAATACCTCTATAAACTTCCACATCCATCCAGTACCTCTATAAACTTCCACATCCATCCAGTACCTCTATAAACTTCCCCATCCATCCAATATCTCTATAAACTTCCACATCCATCCAGTACCTCTATAAACTTCCACATCCATTCAAAACCTCTATAAACTTCCACATCCATTCAAAACCTCTATAAACTTCCACATCCATTCAAAACCTCTATAAACTTCCACATCCATCCAGTACCTCTATAAACTTCCGAATCTATCCAATACCTCTATAAACTTCCACATCCATCCAATACCTCTATAAACTTCCACATCCATCCAAAACCTCTATAAACTTCCACATCCATCCAATACCTCTATAAACTTCCACATCCATCCAATACCTCTATAAACTTCCACATCCATCCAATACCTCTATAAACTTGCACATCCATCCAATATCTCTATAAACTTCCACATCCATCCAGTACCTCTATAAACTTCCACATCCATTCAAAACCTCTATAAACTTCCACATCCACCCATTACCTCTATAAACTTCCACATCCATCCAATACCTCTATAAACTTCCACATCCATCCAATACCTCTATAAACTTCCACATCGATCCAATACCTCTATAAACTTCCACATCCATCCATTACCTCTATAAACTTCCACATCCATCCAATACCTCTATAAACTTCCACATCCATCCAATTCCTCTATAAACTTCCACATCCATCCAATACCTCTATAAACTTCCACATCCATCCAATACCTCTATAAACTTTCACATCCATCCAATACCTCTATAAACTTCCACATCCATCCAGTACCTCTATAAACTTCCACATCCATTCAAAACCTCTATAAACTTCCACATCCATCCAAAACCTCTATAAACTTCCACATCCATCCAATACCTCTATAAACTTCCACATCCATCCAATACCTCTATAAACTTACTCATCCATCCAATACCTCTATAAACTTCCACATCCGTCCAATACCTATATAAACTTGCACATCGATCCAATACCTCTATAAACTTCCACATCCATCCAATACCTCTATAAACCTCCATATCCATCCATTACCTCTATAAACTTCCACATCCACCCAATACCTCTATAAACTTCCACATCCATCCAATACCTCTATAAACCTCCATATCCATCCATTACCTCTATAAACTTCCACATCCACCCAATACCTCTATAAACTTCCACATCCATCCAGTACCTCTATAAACTTCCACATCCATCCAATACCTCTATAAACTTCCACATCCATCCAATACCTCTATAAACTTCCACATCCATCCAATACCTCTATAAACTTCCACATCCATCCAATACCTCTATAAACTTCCACATCCATCCAATACCTCTATAAACTTTCACATCCATCCAATACCTCTATAAACTTCCACATCCATCCAATACCTCTATAAACTTCCACATCCATCCAGTACCTCTATAAACTTCCACATCCATCCATTACCTCTATAAACTTCCACATCCATCCAATACCTCTATAAACTTCCACATCCATCCAATACCTCTATAAACTTCCACATCCATCCAATACCGCTATAAACTTCCACATCCATCCAATACCTCTATAAACTTCCACATCCATCCAATACCTCTATAAACTTTCACATCCATCCAATACCTCTATAAACTTCCACATCCATCCAATACCTCTATAAACTTCCACATCCATCCAGTACCTCTATAAACTTCCACATCCATTAAAAACCTCTATAAACTTCCACATCCATCCAATACTTCTATAAACTTCCACATCCATCCAATACCTATATAAACTTGCACATCTATCCAATACCTCTATAAACTTCCACATCCATCCAATACCTCTATAAACTTCCACATCCATCCAAAACCTCTATAAACTTCCACATCCATCCAATACCTCTATAAACTTCCACATCCATCCAATACCTCTATAAACTTCCACATCCATCCAATACCTCTATAAACTTGCACATCCATCCAATATCTCTATAAACTTCCACATCCATCCAGTACCTCTATAAACTTCCACATCCATTCAAAACCTCTATAAACTTCCACATCCACCCATTACCTCTATAAACTTCCACATCCATCCAATACCTCTATAAACTTCCACATCCATCCAATACCTCTATAAACTTCCACATCGATCCAATACCTCTATAAACTTCCACATCCATCCATTACCTCTATAAACTTCCACATCCATCCAATACCTCTATAAACTTCCACATCCATCCAATTCCTCTATAAACTTCCACATCCATCCAATACCTCTATAAACTTCCACATCCATCCAATACCTCTATAAACTTTCACATCCATCCAATACCTCTATAAACTTCCACATCCATCCAGTACCTCTATAAACTTCCACATCCATTCAAAACCTCTATAAACTTCCACATCCATCCAAAACCTCTATAAACTTCCACATCCATCCAATACCTCTATAAACTTCCACATCCATCCAATACCTCTATAAACTTACTCATCCATCCAATACCTCTATAAACTTCCACATCCGTCCAATACCTATATAAACTTGCACATCGATCCAATACCTCTATAAACTTCCACATCCATCCAATACCTCTATAAACCTCCATATCCATCCATTACCTCTATAAACTTCCACATCCACCCAATACCTCTATAAACTTCCACATCCATCCAGTACCTCTATAAACTTCCACATCCATCCAATTCCTCTATAAACTTCCACATCGATCCAATACCTCTATAAACTTCCACATCCATCCAATACCTCTATAAACTTCCACATCCATCCAATACCTCTATAAACTTCCACATCCATCCAATAACTCTATAAACTTCCACATCCATCCAATACCTCTATAAACTTTCACATCCATCCAATACCTCTATAAACTTCCACATCCATCCAATACCTCTATAAACTTCCACATCCATCCAGTACCTCTATAAACTTCCACATCCATCCATTACCTCTATAAACTTCCACATCCATCCAATACCTCTATAAACTTCCACATCCATCCAATACCTCTATAAACTTCCACATCCATCCAATACCTCTATAAACTTCCACATCCATCCAATACCTCTATAAACTTCCACATCCATCCAATACCTCTATAAACTTTCACATCCATCCAATACCTCTATAAACTTCCACATCCATCCAATACCTCTATAAACTTCCACATCCATCCAGTACCTCTATAAACTTCCACATCCATTAAAAACCTCTATAAACTTCCACATCCATCCAATACCTCTATAAACTTCCACATCCATCCAGTACCTATATAAACTTGCACATCGATCCAATACCTCTATAAACTTCCACATCCATCCAATACCTCTATAAACTTCCACATCCATCCATTACCTCTATAAACTTCCACATCCACCCAATACCTCTATAAACTTCCACATCCATCCAGTACCTCTATAAACTTCCACATCCATCCAATTCCTCTATAAACTTCCACATCCATCCAATACCTCTATAAACTTCCACATCCATCCAATACCTCTATAAACTTCCACATCCATCCAATACCTCTATAAACTTCCACATCCATCCAATACCTCTATAAACTTCCACATCCATCCAATACCTCTATAAACTTTCACATCCATCCAATACCTCTATAAACTTCCACATCCATCCAATACCTCTATAAACTTCCACATCCATCCAGTACCTCTATAAACTTCCACATCCATCCAATATCTCTATAAACTTCCACATCCATCCAGTACCTCTGTAAACTTCCACATCCATTCAAACCCTATATAAACTTCCACATCCATCCAGTACCTCTATAAACTTCCACATCCATCCATTACCTCTATAAACTTCCAAATCCATCCAATACCTCTATAAACTTCCACATCCATCCAGTACCTCTATAAACTTCCACATCCATCCAATACCTCTATAAACTTCCACATCCATCCAAAACCTCTATAAACTTCCACATCCATCCAATACCTCTATAAACTTCCACATCCATCCAATACCTCTATAAACTTCCAAATCCATCCAATACCTCTATAAACTTCCACATCCATCCAGTACCTCTATAAACTTCCACATCCCATCGAATACCTCTTTAAACTTCCACATCCATCCAATACCTCTATAAACTTCCACATCCATCCAGTACCACTGTAAACTTCCACATCCATCCATTACCTCTATAAACTTCCACATCCCATCGAATACCTCTTTAAACTTCCAAATCCATCCAATACCTCTATAAACTTCCACATCCATCCAGTACCACTGTAAACTTCCACATCCATCCATTACCTCTATAAACTTCCACAACCATCCAATACCTCTATAAACTTCCACATCCATCCAATACCTCTATAAACTTCCACATCCATCCAATACCTCTATAAACTTCCACATCCATCCAATACCTCTATAAACTTCCACATCCATCCAATACCTCTATAAACTTCCACATCCATCCAGTACCTCTATAAACTTCCACATCCATCCAGTACCTCTATAAACTTCCACATCCATCCAATATCTCTATAAACTTCCACATCCATCCAGTACCTCTATAAACTTCCACATCCATTCAAAACCTCTATAAACTTCCACATCCATTCAAAACCTCTATAAACTTCCACATCCATTCAAAACCTCTATAAACTTCCACATCCATCCAGTACCTCTATAAACTTCCGAATCTATCCAATACCTCTATAAACTTCCACATCCATCCAATACCTCTATAAACTTCCACATCCATCCAAAACCTCTATAAACTTCCACATCCATCCAATACCTCTATAAACTTCCACATCCATCCAATACCTCTATAAACTTCCACATCCATCCAATACCTCTATAAACTTCCACATCAATCCAATTTCTCTATAAACTTCCACATCCATCCAATACCTCTATAAACTTCCACATCCATCCAATACCTCTATAAACTTCCACATCCATCCAATACCTCTATAAACTTGCACATCGATCCAATACCTCTATAAACTTCCACATCCATCCATTACCTCTATTAACTTCCACATCCTCCCAATAACTCTATAAACTTCCACATCCATCCAATATCTCTATAAACTTCCACATCCATCCAGTACCTCTATAAACTTCCACATCCATTCAAAACCTCTATAAACTTCCACATCCATTCAAAACCTCTATAAACTTCCACATCCATTCAAAACCTCTATAAACTTCCACATCCATCCAGTACCTCTATAAACTTCCGAATCTATCCAATACCTCTATAAACTTCCACATCCATCCAAAACCTCTATAAACTTCCACATCCATCCAATACCTCTATAAACTTCCACATCCATCCAATACCTCTATAAACTTCCACATCCATCCAATACCTCTATAAACTTGCACATCCATCCAATATCTCTATAAACTTCCACATCCATCCAGTACCTCTATAAACTTCCACATCCATTCAAAACCTCTATAAACTTCCACATCCACCCATTACCTCTATAAACTTCCACATCCATCCAATGCCTCTATAAACTTCCACATCCATCCAATACCTCTATAAACTTCCACATCCATCCAAAACCTCTATAAACTTCCACATCCATCCATTACCTCTATAAACTTCCACATCCATCCAATACCTCTATAAACTTCCACATCCATCCAATTCCTCTATAAACTTCCACATCCATCCAATACCTCTATAAACTTCCACATCCATCCAATACCTCTATAAACTTCCACATCCATCCAATACCTCTATAAACTTCCACATCCATCCAATACCTCTATAAACTTCCACATCCATCCAATACCTCTATAAACTTCCACATCCATCCAGTACCTCTATAAACTTCCACATCCATCCAGTACCTCTATAAACTTCCACATCCATCCAATATCTCTATAAACTTCCACATCCATCCAGTACCTCTATAAACTTCCACATCCATTCAAAACCTCTATAAACTTCCACATCCATTCAAAACCTCTATAAACTTCCACATCCATTCAAAACCTCTATAAACTTCCACATCCATCCAGTACCTCTATAAACTTCCGAATCTATCCAATACCTCTATAAACTTCCACATCCATCCAATACCTCTATAAACTTCCACATCCATCCAAAACCTCTATAAACTTCCACATCCATCCAATACCTCTATAAACTTCCACATCCATCCAATACCTCTATAAACTTCCACATCCATCCAATACCTCTATAAACTTCCACATCAATCCAATTTCTCTATAAACTTCCACATCCATCCAATACCTCTATAAACTTCCACATCCATCCAATACCTCTATAAACTTCCACATCCATCCAATACCTCTATAAACTTGCACATCGATCCAATACCTCTATAAACTTCCACATCCATCCATTACCTCTATTAACTTCCACATCCTCCCAATAACTCTATAAACTTCCACATCCATCCAGTACCTCTATAAACTTCCACATCCATCCAATTCCTCTATAAACTTCCACATCCATCCAATACCTCTATAAACTTCCACATCCATCCAATACCTCTATAAACTTCCACATCCATCCAGTACCTCTATAAACTTCCACATCCATCCAGTACCTCTATAAACTTCCACATCCATCCAATATCTCTATAAACTTCCACATCCATCCAGTACCTCTATAAACTTCCACATCCATTCAAAACCTCTATAAACTTCCACATCCATTCAAAACCTCTATAAACTTCCACATCCATTCAAAACCTCTATAAACTTCCACATCCATCCAGTACCTCTATAAACTTCCGAATCTATCCAATACCTCTATAAACTTCCACATCCATCCAAAACCTCTATAAACTTCCACATCCATCCAATACCTCTATAAACTTCCACATCCATCCAATACCTCTATAAACTTCCACATCCATCCAATACCTCTATAAACTTGCACATCCATCCAATATCTCTATAAACTTCCACATCCATCCAGTACCTCTATAAACTTCCACATCCATTCAAAACCTCTATAAACTTCCACATCCACCCATTACCTCTATAAACTTCCACATCCATCCAATACCTCTATAAACTTCCACATCCATCCAATACCTCTATAAACTTCCACATCCATCCAAAACCTCTATAAACTTCCACATCCATCCATTACCTCTATAAACTTCCACATCCATCCAATACCTCTATAAACTTCCACATCCATCCAATTCCTCTATAAACTTCCACATCCATCCAATACCTCTATAAAATTCCACATCCATCCAATACCTCTATAAACTTTCACATCCATCCAATACCTCTATAAACTTCCACATCCATCCAGTACCTCTATAAACTTCCACATCCATTCAAAACCTCTATAAACCTCCACATCCATCCAAAACCTCTATAAACTTCCACATCCATCCAATACCTCTATAAACTTCCACATCCATCCAATACCTCTATAAACTTACTCATCCATCCAATACCTCTATAAACTTCCACATCCGTCCAATACCTATATAAACTTGCACATCGATCCAATACCTCTATAAACTTCCACATCCATCCAATACCTCTATAAACCTCCATATCCATCCATTACCTCTATAAACTTCCACATCCACCCAATACCTCTATAAACTTCCACATCCATCCAGTACCTCTATAAACTTCCACATCCATCCAATTCCTCTATAAACTTCCACATCCATCCAATACCTCTATAAACTTCCACATCCATCCAATACCTCTATAAACTTCCACATCCATCCAATACCTCTATAAACTTCCACATCCATCCAATACCTCTATAAACTTCCACATCCATCCAATACCTCTATAAACTTTCACATCCATCCAATACCTCTATAAACTTCCACATCCATCCAATACCTCTATAAACTTCCACATCCATCCAGTACCTCTATAAACTTCCACATCCATCCAATTCCTCTATAAACTTCCACATCCATCCAATACCTCTATAAACTTCCACATCCATCCAGTACCTCTATAAACTTCCACATCCATTAAAAACCTCTATAAACTTCCACATCTATCCAATACCTCTATAAACTTCCACATCCATCCAATACCTCTATAAACTTCCACATCCATCCAAAACCTCTATAAACTTCCACATCCATCCAATACCTCTATAAACTTCCACATCCATCCAATACCTCTATAAACTTCCACATCCATCCAATACCTCTATAAACTTGCACATCCATCCAATATCTCTATAAACTTCCACATCCATCCAGTACCTCTATAAACTTCCACATCCATTCAAAACCTCTATAAACTTCCACATCCACCCATTACCTCTATAAACTTCCACATCCATCCAATACCTCTATAAACTTCCACATCCATCCAATACCTCTATAAACTTCCACATCGATCCAATACCTCTATAAACTTCCACATCCATCCAATACCTCTATAAACTTCCACATCCATCCAATACCTCTATAAACTTCCACATCCATCCAATTCCTCTATAAACTTCCACATCCATCCAATACCTCTATAAACTTCCACATCCATCCAATACCTCTATAAACTTTCACATCCATCCAATACCTCTATAAACTTCCACATCCATCCAGTACCTCTATAAACTTCCACATCCATTCAAAACCTCTATAAACTTCCACATCCATCCAAAACCTCTATAAACTTCCACATCCATCCAATACCTCTATAAACTTCCACATCCATCCAATACCTCTATAAACTTACTCATCCATCCAATACCTCTATAAACTTCCACATCCGTCCAATACCTATATAAACTTGCACATCGATCCAATACCTCTATAAACTTCCACATCCATCCAATACCTCTATAAACCTCCATATCCATCCATTACCTCTATAAACTTCCACATCCACCCAATACCTCTATAAACTTCCACATCCATCCAGTACCTCTATAAACTTCCACATCCATCCAATTCCTCTATAAACTTCCACATCCATCCAATACCTCTATAAACTTCCACATCCATCCAATACCTCTATAAACTTCCACATCCATCCAATACCTCTATAAACTTCCACATCCATCCAATACCTCTATAAACTTCCACATCCATCCAATACCTCTATAAACTTTCACATCCATCCAATACCTCTATAAACTTCCACAACCATCCAATACCTCTATAAACTTCCACATCCATCCAGTACCTCTATAAACTTCCACATCCATCCATTACCTCTATAAACTTCCACATCCATCCAATACCTCTATAAACTTCCACATCCATCCAATACCTCTATAAACTTCCACATCCATCCAATACCTCTATAAACTTCCACATCCATCCAATACCTCTATAAACTTCCACATCCATCCAATACCTCTATAAACTTTCACATCCATCCAATACCTCTATAAACTTCCACATCCATCCAATACCTCTATAAACTTCCACATCCATCCAGTACCTCTATAAACTTCCACATCCATTAAAAACCTCTATAAACTTCCACATCCATCCAATACCTCTATAAACTTCCACATCCATCCAGTACCTATATAAACTTGCACATCGATCCAATACCTCTATAAACTTCCACATCCATCCAATACCTCTATAAACTTCCACATCCATCCATTACCTCTATAAACTTCCACATCCACCCAATACCTCTATAAACTTCCACATCCATCCAGTACCTCTATAAACTTCCACATCCATCCAATTCCTCTATAAACTTCCACATCCATCCAATACCTCTATAAACTTCCACATCCATCCAATACCTCTATAAACTTCCACATCCATCCAATACCTCTATAAACTTCCACATCCATCCAATACCTCTATAAACTTCCACATCCATCCAATACCTCTATAAACTTCCACATCCATCCAATACCTCTATAAACTTCCACATCCATCCAAAACCTCTATAAACTTCCACATCCATCCAATACCTCTATAAACTTCCACATCCATCCAATACCTCTATAAACTTCCAAATCCATCCAATACCTCTATAAACTTCCACATCCATCCAGTACCTCTATAAACTTCCACATCCCATCGAATACCTCTTTAAACTTCCACATCCATCCAATACCTCTATAAACTTCCACATCCATCCAGTACCACTGTAAACTTCCACATCCATCCATTACCTCTATAAACTTCCACATCCCATCGAATACCTCTTTAAACTTCCAAATCCATCCAATACCTCTATAAACTTCCACATCCATCCAGTACCACTGTAAACTTCCACATCCATCCATTACCTCTATAAACTTCCACAACCATCCAATACCTCTATAAACTTCCACATCCATCCAATACCTCTATAAACTTCCACATCCATCCAATACCTCTATAAACTTCCACATCCATCCAATACCTCTATAAACTTCCACATCCATCCAATACCTCTATAAACTTCCACATCCATCCAGTACCTCTATAAACTTCCACATCCATCCAGTACCTCTATAAACTTCCACATCCATCCAATATCTCTATAAACTTCCACATCCATCCAGTACCTCTATAAACTTCCACATCCATTCAAAACCTCTATAAACTTCCACATCCATTCAAAACCTCTATAAACTTCCACATCCATTCAAAACCTCTATAAACTTCCACATCCATCCAGTACCTCTATAAACTTCCGAATCTATCCAATACCTCTATAAACTTCCACATCCATCCAATACCTCTATAAACTTCCACATCCATCCAAAACCTCTATAAACTTCCACATCCATCCAATACCTCTATAAACTTCCACATCCATCCAATACCTCTATAAACTTCCACATCCATCCAATACCTCTATAAACTTCCACATCAATCCAATTTCTCTATAAACTTCCACATCCATCCAATACCTCTATAAACTTCCACATCCATCCAATACCTCTATAAACTTCCACATCCATCCAATACCTCTATAAACTTGCACATCGATCCAATACCTCTATAAACTTCCACATCCATCCATTACCTCTATTAACTTCCACATCCTCCCAATAACTCTATAAACTTCCACATCCATCCAGTACCTCTATAAACTTCCACATCCATCCAATTCCTCTATAAACTTCCACATCCATCCAATACCTCTATAAACTTCCACATCCATCCAATACCTCTATAAACTTCCACATCCATCCAGTACCTCTATAAACTTCCACATCCATCCAGTACCTCTATAAACTTCCACATCCATCCAGTACCTCTATAAACTTCCACATCCATCCAATATCTCTATAAACTTCCACATCCATCCAGTACCTCTATAAACTTCCACATCCATTCAAAACCTCTATAAACTTCCACATCCATTCAAAACCTCTATAAACTTCCACATCCATTCAAAACCTCTATAAACTTCCACATCCATCCAGTACCTCTATAAACTTCCGAATCTATCCAATACCTCTATAAACTTCCACATCCATCCAATACCTCTATAAACTTCCACATCCATCCAAAACCTCTATAAACTTCCACATCCATCCATTACCTCTATTAACTTCCACATCCTCCCAATAACTCTATAAACTTCCACATCCATCCAGTACCTCTATAAACTTCCACATCCATCCAATTCCTCTATAAACTTCCACATCCATCCAATACCTCTATAAACTTCCACTTCCATCCAAAACCTCTATAAACTTCCACATCCATCCAATACCTCTATAAACTTCCACATCCATCCAATACCTCTATAAACTTCCAAATCCATCCAATACCTCTATAAACTTCCACATCCATCCAGTACCTCTATAAACTTCCACATCCCATCGAATACCTCTTTAAACTTCCACATCCATCCAATACCTCTATAAACTTCCACATCCATCCAGTACCACTGTAAACTTCCACATCCATCCATTACCTCTATAAACTTCCACATCCCATCGAATACCTCTTTAAACTTCCAAATCCATCCAATACCTCTATAAACTTCCACATCCATCCAGTACCACTGTAAACTTCCACATCCATCCATTACCTCTATAAACTTCCACAACCATCCAATACCTCTATAAACTTCCACATCCATCCAATACCTCTATAAACTTCCACATCCATCCAATACCTCTATAAACTTCCACATCCATCCAATACCTCTATAAACTTCCACATCCATCCAATACCTCTATAAACTTCCACATCCATCCAGTACCTCTATAAACTTCCACATCCATCCAGTACCTCTATAAACTTCCACATCCATCCAATATCTCTATAAACTTCCACATCCATCCAGTACCTCTATAAACTTCCACATCCATTCAAAACCTCTATAAACTTCCACATCCATTCAAAACCTCTATAAACTTCCACATCCATTCAAAACCTCTATAAACTTCCACATCCATCCAGTACCTCTATAAACTTCCGAATCTATCCAATACCTCTATAAACTTCCACATCCATCCAATACCTCTATAAACTTCCACATCCATCCAAAACCTCTATAAACTTCCACATCCATCCAATACCTCTATAAACTTCCACATCCATCCAATACCTCTATAAACTTCCACATCCATCCAATACCTCTATAAACTTCCACATCAATCCAATTTCTCTATAAACTTCCACATCCATCCAATACCTCTATAAACTTCCACATCCATCCAATACCTCTATAAACTTCCACATCCATCCAATACCTCTATAAACTTGCACATCGATCCAATACCTCTATAAACTTCCACATCCATCCATTACCTCTATTAACTTCCACATCCTCCCAATAACTCTATAAACTTCCACATCCATCCAGTACCTCTATAAACTTCCACATCCATCCAATTCCTCTATAAACTTCCACATCCATCCAATACCTCTATAAACTTCCACATCCATCCAATACCTCTATAAACTTCCACATCCATCCAGTACCTCTATAAACTTCCACATCCATCCAGTACCTCTATAAACTTCCACATCCATCCAATATCTCTATAAACTTCCACATCCATCCAGTACCTCTATAAACTTCCACATCCATTCAAAACCTCTATAAACTTCCACATCCATTCAAAACCTCTATAAACTTCCACATCCATTCAAAACCTCTATAAACTTCCACATCCATCCAGTACCTCTATAAACTTCCGAATCTATCCAATACCTCTATAAACTTCCACATCCATCCAATACCTCTATAAACTTCCACATCCATCCAAAACCTCTATAAACTTCCACATCCATCCAATACCTCTATAAACTTCCACATCCATCCAATACCTCTATAAACTTCCACATCCATCCAAAACCTCTATAAACTTCCACATCCATCCATTACCTCTATAAACTTCCACATCCATCCAATACCTCTATAAACTTCCACATCCATCCAATTCCTCTATAAACTTCCACATCCATCCAATACCTCTATAAACTTCCACATCCATCCAATACCTCTATAAACTTTCACATCCATCCAATACCTCTATAAACTTCCACATCCATCCAGTACCTCTATAAACTTCCACATCCATTCAAAACCTCTATAAACTTCCACATCCATCCAAAACCTCTATAAACTTCCACATCCATCCAATACCTCTATAAACTTCCACATCCATCCAATACCTCTATAAACTTACTCATCCATCCAATACCTCTATAAACTTCCACATCCGTCCAATACCTATATAAACTTGCACATCGATCCAATACCTCTATAAACTTCCACATCCATCCAATACCTCTATAAACCTCCATATCCATCCATTACCTCTATAAACTTCCACATCCACCCAATACCTCTATAAACTTCCACATCCATCCAGTACCTCTATAAACTTCCACATCCATCCAATTCCTCTATAAACTTCCACATCCATCCAATACCTCTATAAACTTCCACATCCATCCAATACCTCTATAAACTTCCACATCCATCCAATACCTCTATAAACTTCCACATCCATCCAATACCTCTATAAACTTCCACATCCATCCAATACCTCTATAAACTTTCACATCCATCCAATACCTCTATAAACTTCCACATCCATCCAATACCTCTATAAACTTCCACATCCATCCAGTACCTCTATAAACTTCCACATCCATCCAATTCCTCTATAAACTTCCACATCCATCCAATACCTCTATAAACTTCCACATCCATCCAGTACCTCTATAAACTTCCACATCCATTAAAAACCTCTATAAACTTCCACATCCATCCAATACCTCTATAAACTTCCACATCCATCCAATACCTATATAAACTTGCACATCGATCCAATACCTCTATAAACTTCCACATCCATCCAATACCTCTATAAACTTCCACATCCATCCATTACCTCTATAAACTTCCACATCCACCCAATACCTCTATAAACTTCCACATCCATCCAGTACCTCTATAAACTTCCACATCCATCCAATTCCTCTATAAACTTCCACATCCATCCAATACCTCTATAAACTTCCACATCCATCCAATACCTCTATAAACTTCCACATCCATCCAATACCTCTATAAACTTCCACATCCATCCAATACCTCTATAAACTTCCACATCCATCCAATACCTCTATAATCTTCCACATCCATCCAGTACCTCTATAAACTTCCACATCCATCCAATATCTCTATAAACTTCCACATCCATCCAGTACCTCTATAAACTTCCACATCCATTCAAACCCTATATAAACTTCCACATCCATCCAGTACCTCTATAAACTTCCACATCCATCCATTACCTCTATAAACTTCCAAATCCATCCAATACCTCTATAAACTTCCACATCCATCCAGTACCTCTATAAACTTCCACATCCATCCAATACCTCTATAAACTTCCACATCCATCCAAAACCTCTATAAACTTCCACATCCATCCAATACCTCTATAAACTTCCACATCCATCCAATACCTCTATAAACTTCCAAATCCATCCAATACCTCTATAAACTTCCACATCCATCCAGTACCTCTATAAACTTCCACATCCCATCGAATACCTCTTTAAACTTCCACATCCATCCAATACCTCTATAAACTTCCACATCCATCCAGTACCACTGTAAACTTCCACATCCATCCATTACCTCTATAAACTTCCACAACCATCCAATACCTCTATAAACTTCCACATCCATCCAATACCTCTATAAACTTCCACATCCATCCAATACCTCTATAAACTTCCACATCCATCCAATACCTCTATAAACTTCCACATCCATCCAATACCTCTATAAACTTCCACATCCATCCAGTACCTCTATAAACTTCCACATCCATCCAGTACCTCTATAAACTTCCACATCCATCCAATATCTCTATAAACTTCCACATCCATCCAGTACCTCTATAAACTTCCACATCCATTCAAAACCTCTATAAACTTCCACATCCATACAAAACCTCTATAAACTTCCACATCCATTCAAAACCTCTATAAACTTCCACATCCATCCAGTACCTCTATAAACTTCCGAATCTATCCAATACCTCTATAAACTTCCACATCCATCCAATACCTCTATAAACTTCCACATCCATCCAAAACCTCTATAAACTTCCACATCCATCCAATACCTCTATAAACTTCCACATCCATCCAATACCTCTATAAACTTCCACATCCATCCAATACCTCTATAAACTTCCACATCAATCCAATTCCTCTATAAACTTCCACATCCATCCAATACCTCTATAAACTTCCACATCCATCCAATACCTCTATAAACTTCCACATCCAACCAATACCTCTATAAACTTGCACATCGATCCAATACCTCTATAAACTTCCACATCCATCCATTACCTCTATTAACTTCCACATCCTCCCAATAACTCTATAAACTTCCACATCCATCCAGTACCTCTATAAACTTCCACATCCATCCAATTCCTCTATAAACTTCCACATCCATCCAATACCTCTATAAACTTCCACATCCATCCAGTACCTCTATAAACTTCCACATCCATCCAGTACCTCTATAAACTTCCACATCCATCCAATATCTCTATAAACTTCCACATCCATCCAGTACATCTATAAACTTCCACATCCATTCAAAACCTCTATAAACTTCCACATCCATTCAAAACCTCTATAAACTTCCACATCCATTCAAAACCTCTATAAACTTCCACATCCATCCAGTACCTCTATAAACTTCCGAATCTATCCAATACCTCTATAAACTTCCACATCCATCCAATACCTCTATAAACTTCCACATCAATCCAATTCCTCTATAAACTTCCACATCCATCCAATACCTCTATAAACTTCCACATCCATCCAATACCTCTATAAACTTCCACATCCATCCAATACCTCTATAAACTTGCACATCCATCCAATACCTCTATAAACTTTCACATCCATCCAATACCTCTATAAACTTCCACATCCATCCAATACCTCTATAAACTTCCACATCCATCCAGTACCTCTATAAACTTCCACATCCATCCAATTCCTCTATAAACTTCCACATCCATCCAATACCTCTATAAACTTCCACATCCATCCAGTACCTCTATAAACTTCCACATCCATTAAAAACCTCTATAAACTTCCACATCCATCCAATACCTCTATAAACTTCCACATCCATCCAATACCTATATAAACTTGCACATCGATCCAATACCTCTATAAACTTCCACATCCATCCAATACCTCTATAAACTTCCACATCCATCCATTACCTCTATAAACTTCCACATCCACCCAATACCTCTATAAACTTCCACATCCATCCAGTACCTCTATAAACTTCCACATCCATCCAATTCCTCTATAAACTTCCACATCCATCCAATACCTCTATAAACTTCCACATCCATCCAATACCTCTATAAACTTCCACATCCATCCAATACCTCTATAAACTTCCACATCCATCCAATACCTCTATAAACTTCCACATCCATCCAATACCTCTATAATCTTCCACATCCATCCAGTACCTCTATAAACTTCCACATCCATCCAATATCTCTATAAACTTCCACATCCATCCAGTACCTCTATAAACTTCCACATCCATTCAAACCCTATATAAACTTCCACATCCATCCAGTACCTCTATAAACTTCCACATCCATCCAGTACCTCTATAAACTTCCACATCCATCCAATACCTCTATAAACTTCCACATCCATCCAAAACCTCTATAAACTTCCACATCCATCCAATACCTCTATAAACTTCCACATCCATCCAATACCTCTATAAACTTCCAAATCCATCCAATACCTCTATAAACTTCCACATCCATCCAGTACCTCTATAAACTTCCACATCCCATCGAATACCTCTTTAAACTTCCACATCCATCCAATACCTCTATAAACTTCCACATCCATCCAGTACCACTGTAAACTTCCACATCCATCCATTACCTCTATAAACTTCCACAACCATCCAATACCTCTATAAACTTCCACATCCATCCAATACCTCTATAAACTTCCACATCCATCCAATACCTCTATAAACTTCCACATCCATCCAATACCTCTATAAACTTCCACATCCATCCAATACCTCTATAAACTTCCACATCCATCCAGTACCTCTATAAACTTCCACATCCATCCAGTACCTCTATAAACTTCCACATCCATCCAATATCTCTATAAACTTCCACATCCATCCAATACCTCTATAAACTTCCACATCCATCCAGTACCTCTATAAACTTCCACATCCATCCAATACCTCTATAAACTTCCACATCCATCCAAAACCTCTATAAACTTCCACATCCATCCAATACCTCTATAAACTTCCACATCCATCCAATACCTCTATAAACTTCCAAATCCATCCAATACCTCTATAAACTTCCACATCCATCCAGTACCTCTATAAACTTCCACATCCCATCGAATACCTCTTTAAACTTCCACATCCATCCAATACCTCTATAAACTTCCACATCCATCCAGTACCACTGTAAACTTCCACATCCATCCATTACCTCTATAAACTTCCACAACCATCCAATACCTCTATAAACTTCCACATCCATCCAATACCTCTATAAACTTCCACATCCATCCAATACCTCTATAAACTTCCACATCCATCCAATACCTCTATAAACTTCCACATCCATCCAATACCTCTATAAACTTCCACATCCATCCAGTACCTCTATAAACTTCCACATCCATCCAGTACCTCTATAAACTTCCACATCCATCCAATATCTCTATAAACTTCCACATCCATCCAGTACCTCTATAAACTTCCACATCCATTCAAAACCTCTATAAACTTCCACATCCATACAAAACCTCTATAAACTTCCACATCCATTCAAAACCTCTATAAACTTCCACATCCATCCAGTACCTCTATAAACTTCCGAATCTATCCAATACCTCTATAAACTTCCACATCCATCCAATACCTCTATAAACTTCCACATCCATCCAAAACCTCTATAAACTTCCACATCCATCCAATACCTCTATAAACTTCCACATCCATCCAATACCTCTATAAACTTCCACATCCATCCAATACCTCTATAAACTTCCACATCAATCCAATTCCTCTATAAACTTCCACATCCATCCAATACCTCTATAAACTTCCACATCCATCCAATACCTCTATAAACTTCCACATCCATCCAATACCTCTATAAACTTGCACATCGATCCAATACCTCTATAAACTTCCACATCCATCCATTACCTCTATTAACTTCCACATCCTCCCAATAACTCTATAAACTTCCACATCCATCCAGTACCTCTATAAACTTCCACATCCATCCAATTCCTCTATAAACTTCCACATCCATCCAATACCTCTATAAACTTCCACATCCATCCAGTACCTCTATAAACTTCCACATCCATCCAGTACCTCTATAAACTTCCACATCCATCCAATATCTCTATAAACTTCCACATCCATCCAGTACATCTATAAACTTCCACATCCATTCAAAACCTCTATAAACTTCCACATCCATTCAAAACCTCTATAAACTTCCACATCCATTCAAAACCTCTATAAACTTCCACATCCATCCAGTACCTCTATAAACTTCCGAATCTATCCAATACCTCTATAAACTTCCACATCCATCCAATACCTCTATAAACTTCCACATCAATCCAATTCCTCTATAAACTTCCACATCCATCCAATACCTCTATAAACTTCCACATCCATCCAATACCTCTATAAACTTCCACATCCATCCAATACCTCTATAAACTTGCACATCCATCCAATACCTCTATAAACTTTCACATCCATCCAATACCTCTATAAACTTCCACATCCATCCAATACCTCTATAAACTTCCACATCCATCCAGTACCTCTATAAACTTCCACATCCATCCAATTCCTCTATAAACTTCCACATCCATCCAATACCTCTATAAACTTCCACATCCATCCAGTACCTCTATAAACTTCCACATCCATTAAAAACCTCTATAAACTTCCACATCCATCCAATACCTCTATAAACTTCCACATCCATCCAATACCTATATAAACTTGCACATCGATCCAATACCTCTATAAACTTCCACATCCATCCAATACCTCTATAAACTTCCACATCCATCCATTACCTCTATAAACTTCCACATCCACCCAATACCTCTATAAACTTCCACATCCATCCAGTACCTCTATAAACTTCCACATCCATCCAATTCCTCTATAAACTTCCACATCCATCCAATACCTCTATAAACTTCCACATCCATCCAATACCTCTATAAACTTCCACATCCATCCAATACCTCTATAAACTTCCACATCCATCCAATACCTCTATAAACTTCCACATCCATCCAATACCTCTATAATCTTCCACATCCATCCAGTACCTCTATAAACTTCCACATCCATCCAATATCTCTATAAACTTCCACATCCATCCAGTACCTCTATAAACTTCCACATCCATTCAAACCCTATATAAACTTCCACATCCATCCAGTACCTCTATAAACTTCCACATCCATCCATTACCTCTATAAACTTCCAAATCCATCCAATACCTCTATAAACTTCCACATCCATCCAGTACCTCTATAAACTTCCACATCCATCCAATACCTCTATAAACTTCCACATCCATCCAAAACCTCTATAAACTTCCACATCCATCCAATACCTCTATAAACTTCCACATCCATCCAATACCTCTATAAACTTCCAAATCCATCCAATACCTCTATAAACTTCCACATCCATCCAGTACCTCTATAAACTTCCACATCCCATCGAATACCTCTTTAAACTTCCACATCCATCCAATACCTCTATAAACTTCCACATCCATCCAGTACCACTGTAAACTTCCACATCCATCCATTACCTCTATAAACTTCCACAACCATCCAATACCTCTATAAACTTCCACATCCATCCAATACCTCTATAAACTTCCACATCCATCCAATACCTCTATAAACTTCCACATCCATCCAATACCTCTATAAACTTCCACATCCATCCAATACCTCTATAAACTTCCACATCCATCCAGTACCTCTATAAACTTCCACATCCATCCAGTACCTCTATAAACTTCCACATCCATCCAATATCTCTATAAACTTCCACATCCATCCAGTACCTCTATAAACTTCCACATCCATTCAAAACCTCTATAAACTTCCACATCCATACAAAACCTCTATAAACTTCCACATCCATTCAAAACCTCTATAAACTTCCACATCCATCCAGTACCTCTATAAACTTCCGAATCTATCCAATACCTCTATAAACTTCCACATCCATCCAATACCTCTATAAACTTCCACATCCATCCAAAACCTCTATAAACTTCCACATCCATCCAATACCTCTATAAACTTCCACATCCATCCAATACCTCTATAAACTTCCACATCCATCCAATACCTCTATAAACTTCCACATCAATCCAATTCCTCTATAAACTTCCACATCCATCCAATACCTCTATAAACTTCCACATCCATCCAATACCTCTATAAACTTCCACATCCATCCAATACCTCTATAAACTTGCACATCGATCCAATACCTCTATAAACTTCCACATCCATCCATTACCTCTATTAACTTCCACATCCTCCCAATAACTCTATAAACTTCCACATCCATCCAGTACCTCTATAAACTTCCACATCCATCCAATTCCTCTATAAACTTCCACATCCATCCAATACCTCTATAAACTTCCACATCCATCCAGTACCTCTATAAACTTCCACATCCATCCAGTACCTCTATAAACTTCCACATCCATCCAATATCTCTATAAACTTCCACATCCATCCAGTACATCTATAAACTTCCACATCCATTCAAAACCTCTATAAACTTCCACATCCATTCAAAACCTCTATAAACTTCCACATCCATTCAAAACCTCTATAAACTTCCACATCCATCCAGTACCTCTATAAACTTCCGAATCTATCCAATACCTCTATAAACTTCCACATCCATCCAATGCCTCTATAAACTTCCACATCCATCCAAAACCTCTATAAACTTCCACATCCATCCAATACCTCTATAAACTTTCACATCCATCCAATACCTCTATAAACTTCCACATCCATCCAGTACCTCTATAAACTTCCACATCCATTCAAAACCTCTATAAACTTCCGCATCCATCCAAAACCTCTATAAACTTCCACATCCATCCAATACCTCTATAAACTTCCACATCCATCCAATACCTCTATAAACTTACACATCCATCCAATACCTCTATAAACTTCCACATCCATCCAATACCTCTATAAACTTGCACATCGATCCAATACCTCTATAAACTTCCACATCCATCCATTACCTCTATAAACTTCCACATCCACCCAATACCTCTACAAACTTGAACATCCATCCAGTACCTCTATAAACTTTCACATCCATCCAATTCCTCTATAAACTTCCACATCCATCCAATACCTCTATAAACTTCCACATTCATCCAATACCTCTATAAACTTCCACATCCATCCAATACCTCTATAAACTTCCACATCCATCCAATACCTCTATAAACTTCCACATCCATCCAATACCTCTATAAACTTCCACATCCATCCAATATCTCTACAAACTTCCACATCCATCCAATACCTCTATAAACTTCCACATCCATCCAATACCTCTATAAACTTCCACATCCATCCAGTACCTCTATAAACTTCCACATCCATCCAATACCTCTATAAACTTCCACATCCATCCAGTACCTCTATAAACTTCCACATCCATCCAGTACCTCTATAAACTTCCACATCCATCCAATATCTCTATAAACTTCCACATCCATCCAATACCTCTATAAACTTCCACATCCATCCAATACCTCTATAAACTTCCACATCCATCCAATACCTCTATAAACTTCCACATCCATCCAATACCTCTATAAACTTCCACATCCATCCAATACCTCTATAAACTTTCACATCCATCCAATACCTCTATAAACTTCCACATCCATCCAGTACCTCTATAAACTTCCACATCCATCCAATTCCTCTATAAACTTCCACATCCATCCAATACCTCTATAAACTTCCACATCCATCCAATACCTCTATAAACTTCCACATCCATCCAATACCTCTATAAACTTCCACATCCATCCAGTACCTCTATAAACTTCCACATCCATCCAGTACCTCTATAAACTTCCACATCCATCCAATATCTCTATAAACTTCCACATCCATCCAGTACCTCTATAAACTTCCACATCCATTCAAAACCTCTATAAACTTCCACATCCATTCAAAACCTCTATAAACTTCCACATCCATCCAATACCTCTATAACCTTCCACATCCATCTATTACCTCTATAAACTTCCACATCCATCCAAATCCTCTATAAACTTCCACATCCATCCAATACCTCTATAAACTTCCACATCCATCCAATATCTCTATAAACTTCCACATCCATCCAATACCTCTATAAACTTCCACATCCATCCAGTACCTCTATAAACTTCCACATCCATCCAATATCTCTATAAACTTCCACATCCATCCAGTACCTCTATAAACTTCCACATCCATTCAAAACCTCTATAAACTTCCACATCCATCCATTACCTCTATAAACTTCCACATCCATCCAATACCTCTATAAACTTCCACATCCATCCAATACCTCTATAAACTTCCACATCCATCCAATACCTCTATAAACTTTCACATCCATCCAATACCTCTATAAACTTCCACATCCATCCAAAACCTCTATAAACTTCCACATCCATTCAATACCTCTATAAACTTACACATCCATCCAATACCTCTATAAACTTACACATCCATCCAATACCTCTATAAACTTCCACATCCATCCAATACCTATATAAACTTGCACATCGATCCAATACCTCTATAAACTTCCACATCCATCCAATACCTCTATAAACTTTCACATCCATCCAATACCTCTATAAACTTCCACATCCATCCAATACCTCTATAAACTTCCACATCCATCCAGTACCTCTATAAACTTCCACATCCATCCAGTACCTCTATAAACTTCCACATCCATCCAATATCTCTATAAACTTCCACATCCATCCAGTACCTCTATAAACTTCCACATCCATTCAAAACCTCTATAAACTTCCACATCCATCCATTACCTCTATAAACTTCCACATCCATCCAGTACCTCTATAAACTTCCACATCCATCCAGTACCTCTATAAACTTCCACATCCATCCAGTACCTCTATAAACTTCCACATCCATCCAATATCTCTATAAACTTCCACATCCATCCAGTACCTCTATAAACTTCCACATCCATCCAATTCCTCTATAAACTTCCACATCCATCCAATACCTCTATAAACTTCCACATCCATCCAATACCTCTATAAACTTCCACATCCATCCAATACCTCTATAAACTTCCACATCCATCCAGTACCTCTATAAACTTCCACATCCATCCAGTACCTCTATAAACTTCCACATCCATCCAATATCTCTATAAACTTCCACATCCATCCAGTACCTCTATAAACTTCCACATCCATTCAAAACCTCTATAAACTTCCACATCCATTCAAAACCTCTATAAACTTCCACATCCATCCAATACCTCTATAACCTTCCACATCCATCTATTACCTCTATAAACTTCCACATCCATCCAAATCCTCTATAAACTTCCACATCCATCCAATACCTCTATAAACTTCCACATCCATCCAATATCTCTATAAACTTCCACATCCATCCAATACCTCTATAAACTTCCACATCCATCCAGTACCTCTATAAACTTCCACATCCATCCAATATCTCTATAAACTTCCACATCCATCCAGTACCTCTATAAACTTCCACATCCATTCAAAACCTCTATAAACTTCCACATCCATCCAATACCTCTATAACCTTCCACATCCATCTATTACCTCTATAAACTTCCACATCCATCCAAATCCTCTATAAACTTCCACATCCATCCAGTACCTCTATAAACTTCCACATCCATCCAATATCTCTATAAACTTCCACATCCATCCAGTACCTCTATAAACTTCCACATCCATTCAAAACCTCTATAAACTTCCACATCCATCCATTACCTCTATAAACTTCCACATCCATCCAATACCTCTATAAACTTCCACATCCATCCAATACCTCTATAAACTTCCACATCCATCCAATACCTCTATAAACTTCCACATCCATCCAGTACCTCTATAAACTTCCACATCCATCCAGTACCTCTATAAACTTCCACATCCATCCAATATCTCTATAAACTTCCACATCCATCCAGTACCTCTATAAACTTCCACATCCATTCAAAACCTCTATAAACTTCCACATCCATTCAAAACCTCTATAAACTTCCACATCCATCCAATACCTCTATAACCTTCCACATCCATCTATTACCTCTATAAACTTCCACATCCATCCAAATCCTCTATAAACTTCCACATCCATCCAATACCTCTATAAACTTCCACATCCATCCAATATCTCTATAAACTTCCACATCCATCCAATACCTCTATAAACTTCCACATCCATCCAATACCTCTATAAACTTCCACATCCATCCAGTACCTCTATAAACTTCCACATCCATCCAGTACCTCTATAAACTTCCACATCCATCCAATATCTCTATAAACTTCCACATCCATCCAGTACCTCTATAAACTTCCACATCCATTCAAAACCTCTATAAACTTCCACATCCATCCATTACCTCTATAAACTTCCACATCCATCCAATACCTTTATAAACTTCCACATCCATCCAATACCTCTATAAACTTCCACATCCATCCATTACCTCTATAAACTTCCACATCCTTCCAATACCTCTATAAACTTCCACATCCATCCAATTCCTCTATAAACTTCCACATCCATCCAATACCTCTATAAACTTCCACATCCATCCAATACCTCTATAAACTTTCACATCCATCCAATACCTCTATAAACTTCCACATCCATCCAGTACCTCTATAAACTTCCACATCCATTCAAAACCTCTATAAACTTCCACATCCATCCAAAACCTCTATAAACTTACACATCCATCCAATACCTCTATAAACTTACACATCCATCCAATACCTCTATAAACTTCCACATCCATCCAATACCTATATAAACTTGCACATCGATCCAATACCTCTATAAACTTCCACATCCATCCAATACCTCTATAAACTTTCACATCCATCCAATACCTCTATAAACTTCCACATCCATCCAATACCTCTATAAACTTCCACATCCATCCAGTACCTCTATAAACTTCCACATCCATCCAGTACCTCTATAAACTTCCACATCCATCCAATATCTCTATAAACTTCCACATCCATCCAGTACATCTATAAACTTCCACATCCATTCAAAACCTCTATAAACTTCCACATCCATCCATTACCTCTATAAACTTCCACATCCATCCAATACCTCTATAAACTTCCACATCCATTCAAAACCTCTATAAACTTCCACATCCATCCAATACCTCTATAACCTTCCACATCCATCTATTACCTCTATAAACTTCCACATCCATCCAATTCCTCTATAAACTTCCACATCCATCCAATACCTCTATAAACTTCCACATCCATCCAATACCTCTATAAACTTCCACATCCATCCAATACCTCTATAAACTTCCACATCCATCCAATACCTCTATAAACTTCCACATCCATCCAGTACCTCTATAAACTTCCACATCCATCCAGTACCTCTATAAACTTCCACATCCATCCAATATCTCTATAAACTTCCACATCCATCCAGTACCTCTATAAACTTCCACATCCATTCAAAACCTCTATAAACTTCCACATCCATCCATTACCTCTATAAACTTCCACATCCATCCAGTACCTCTATAAACTTCCACATCCATCCAGTACCTCTATAAACTTCCACATCCATCCAGTACCTCTATAAACTTCCACATCCATCCAATATCTCTATAAACTTCCACATCCATCCAGTACCTCTATAAACTTCCACATCCATCCAATTCCTCTATAAACTTCCACATCCATCCAATACCTCTATAAACTTCCACATCCATCCAATACCTCTATAAACTTCCACATCCATCCAATACCTCTATAAACTTCCACATCCATCCAGTACCTCTATAAACTTCCACATCCATCCAGTACCTCTATAAACTTCCACATCCATCCAATATCTCTATAAACTTCCACATCCATCCAGTACCTCTATAAACTTCCACATCCATTCAAAACCTCTATAAACTTCCACATCCATTCAAAACCTCTATAAACTTCCACATCCATCCAATACCTCTATAACCTTCCACATCCATCTATTACCTCTATAAACTTCCACATCCATCCAAATCCTCTATAAACTTCCACATCCATCCAATACCTCTATAAACTTCCACATCCATCCAATATCTCTATAAACTTCCACATCCATCCAATACCTCTATAAACTTCCACATCCATCCAGTACCTCTATAAACTTCCACATCCATCCAATATCTCTATAAACTTCCACATCCATCCAGTACCTCTATAAACTTCCACATCCATTCAAAACCTCTATAAACTTCCACATCCATCCAATACCTCTATAACCTTCCACATCCATCTATTACCTCTATAAACTTCCACATCCATCCAAATCCTCTATAAACTTCCACATCCATCCAGTACCTCTATAAACTTCCACATCCATCCAATATCTCTATAAACTTCCACATCCATCCAGTACCTCTATAAACTTCCACATCCATTCAAAACCTCTATAAACTTCCACATCCATCCATTACCTCTATAAACTTCCACATCCATCCAATACCTCTATAAACTTCCACATCCATCCAATACCTCTATAAACTTCCACATCCATCCAATACCTCTATAAACTTCCACATCCATCCAGTACCTCTATAAACTTCCACATCCATCCAGTACCTCTATAAACTTCCACATCCATCCAATATCTCTATAAACTTCCACATCCATCCAGTACCTCTATAAACTTCCACATCCATTCAAAACCTCTATAAACTTCCACATCCATTCAAAACCTCTATAAACTTCCACATCCATCCAATACCTCTATAACCTTCCACATCCATCTATTACCTCTATAAACTTCCACATCCATCCAAATCCTCTATAAACTTCCACATCCATCCAATACCTCTATAAACTTCCACATCCATCCAATATCTCTATAAACTTCCACATCCATCCAATACCTCTATAAACTTCCACATCCATCCAATACCTCTATAAACTTCCACATCCATCCAGTACCTCTATAAACTTCCACATCCATCCAGTACCTCTATAAACTTCCACATCCATCCAATATCTCTATAAACTTCCACATCCATCCAATACCTCTATAAACTTCCACATCCATCCATTACCTCTATAAACTTCCACATCCTTCCAATACCTCTATAAACTTCCACATCCATCCAATTCCTCTATAAACTTCCACATCCATCCAATACCTCTATAAACTTCCACATCCATCCAATACCTCTATAAACTTTCACATCCATCCAATACCTCTATAAACTTCCACATCCATCCAGTACCTCTATAAACTTCCACATCCATTCAAAACCTCTATAAACTTCCACATCCATCCAAAACCTCTATAAACTTACACATCCATCCAATACCTCTATAAACTTACACATCCATCCAATACCTCTATAAACTTCCACATCCATCCAATACCTATATAAACTTGCACATCGATCCAATACCTCTATAAACTTCCACATCCATCCAATACCTCTATAAACTTTCACATCCATCCAATACCTCTATAAACTTCCACATCCATCCAATACCTCTATAAACTTCCACATCCATCCAGTACCTCTATAAACTTCCACATCCATCCAGTACCTCTATAAACTTCCACATCCATCCAATATCTCTATAAACTTCCACATCCATCCAGTACCTCTATAAACTTCCACATCCATTCAAAACCTCTATAAACTTCCACATCCATCCATTACCTCTATAAACTTCCACATCCATCCAATACCTCTATAAACTTCCACATCCATTCAAAACCTCTATAAACTTCCACATCCATCCAATACCTCTATAACCTTCCACATCCATCTATTACCTCTATAAACTTCCACATCCATCCAATTCCTCTATAAACTTCCACATCCATCCAATACCTCTATAAACTTCCACATCCATCCAATACCTCTATAAACTTCCACATCCATCCAATACCTCTATAAACTTCCACATCCATCCAATACCTCTATAAACTTCCACATCCATCCAGTACCTCTATAAACTTCCACATCCATCCAGTACCTCTATAAACTTCCACATCCATCCAATATCTCTATAAACTTCCACATCCATCCAGTACCTCTATAAACTTCCACATCCATCCAATATCTCTATAAACTTCCACATCCATCCAGTACCTCTATAAACTTCCACATCCATCCAATACCTCTATAAACTTCCACATCCATCCAATACCTCTATAAACTTCCACATCCATCCAATACCTCTATAAACTTTCACATCCATCCAATACCTCTATAAACTTCCACATCCATCCAAAACCTCTATAAACTTCCACATCCATTCAATACCTCTATAAACTTACACATCCATCCAATACCTCTATAAACTTACACATCCATCCAATACCTCTATAAACTTCCACATCCATCCAATACCTATATAAACTTCCACATCCATCCAGTACCTCTATAAACTTCCACATCCATCCAGTACCTCTATAAACTTCCACATCCATCCAATATCTCTATAAACTTCCACATCCATCCAGTACCTCTATAAACTTCCACATCCATTCAAAACCTCTATAAACTTCCACATCCATCCATTACCTCTATAAACTTCCACATCCATCCAATACCTTTATAAACTTCCACATCCATCCAATACCTCTATAAACTTCCACATCCATCCAATTCCTCTATAAACTTCCACATCCATCCAATACCTCTATAAACTTCCACATCCATCCATCCTCTATAAACTTTCACATCCATCCAATACCTCTATAAACTTCCACATCCATCCAATAACTCTATAAACTTTCACATCCATCCATTACCTCTATAAACTTCCACATCCATCCAATACCTCTATAAACTTCCACATCCATCCAATTCCTCTATAAACTTCCACATCCATCCAATACCTCTATAAACTTCCACATCCATCCAATACCTCTATAAACTTTCACATCCATCCAATACCTCTATAAACTTCCACATCCATCCAGTACCTCTATAAACTTCCACATCCATTCAAAACCTCTATAAACTTCCACATCCATCCAAAACCTCTATAAACTTCCACATCCATCCAATACCTCTATAAACTTCCACATCCATCCAATACCTCTATAAACTTACACATCCATCCAATACCTCTATAAACTTCCACATCCATCCAATACCTATATAAACTTGCACATCGATCCAATACCTCTATAAACTTCCACATCCATCCAATACCTCTATAAACTTCCACATCCATCCATTACCTCTATAAACTTCCACATCCACCCAATACCTCTATAAACTTCCACATCCATCCAGTACCTCTATAAACTTCCACATCCCTATAATTCCTCTATAAACTTCCACATCCATCCAATACCTCTATAAACTTCCACATCCATCCAATACCTCTATAAACTTTCACATCCATCCAATACCTCTATAAACTTCCACATCCATCCAGTACCTCTATAAACTTCCACATCCATTCAAAACCTCTATAAACTTCCACATCCATCCAAAACCTCTATAAACTTCCACATCCATCCAATACCTCTATAAACTTCCACATCCATCCAATACCTCTATAAACTTACACATCCATCCAATACCTCTATAAACTTCCACATCCATCCAATACCTATATAAACTTGCACATCGATCCAATACCTCTATAAACTTCCACATCCATCCAATACCTCTATAAACTTCCACATCCATCCATTACCTCTATAAACTTCCACATCCACCCAATACCTCTATAAACTTCCACATCCATCCAGTACCTCTATAAACTTCCACATCCATCCAATTCCTCTATAAACTTCCACATCCATCCAATACCTCTATAAACTTCCACATCCATCCAGTACCTCTATAAACTTCCACATCCATTCAAAACCTCTATAAACTTCCACATCCATCCAAAACCTCTATAAACTTCCACATCCATCCAATACCTCTATAAACTTCCACATCCATCCAATACCTCTATAAACTTCCACATCCATCCAATACCTCTATAAACTTCCACATCCATCCATTACCTCTATAAACTTCCACATCCACCCAATACCTCTATAAACTTCCACATCCATCCAGTGCCTCTATAAACTTCCACATCCCTATAATTCCTCTATAAACTTCCACATCCATCCAATACCTCTATAAACTTCCACATCCATCCAATACCTCTATAAACTTTCACATCCATCCAATACCTCTATATACTTCCACATCCATCCAGTACCTCTATAAACTTCCACATCCATTCAAAACCTCTATAAACTTCCACATCCATCCAAAACCTCTATAAACTTCCACATCCATCCAATACCTCTATAAACTTCCACATCCATCCAATACCTCTATAAACTTACACATCCATCCAATACCTCTATAAACTTCCACATCCATCCAATACCTATATAAAATGGAAAAATCGATCCAATACCTCTATAAACTTCCACATCCATCCAATACCTCTATAAACTTCCACATCCATCCATTACCTCTATAAACTTCCACATCCACCCAATACCTCTATAAACTTCCACATCCATCCAGTACCTCTATAAACTTCCACATCCATCCAATTCCTCTATAAACTTCCACATCCATCCAATACCTCTATAAACTTCCACATCCATCCAATACCTCTATAAACTTCCACATCCATCCAATACCTCTATAAACTTCCACATCCATCCAATACCTCTATAAACTTCCACATCCATCCAATACCTCTATAAACTTTCACATCCATCCAATACCTCTATAAACTTCCACATCCATCCAATACCTCTATAAACTTCCACATCCATCCAATACCTCTATAAACTTTCACATCCATCCAATACCTCTATAAACTTCCACATCCATCCAATACCTCTATAAACTTCCACATCCATCCAGTACCTCTATAAACTTCCACATCCATTCAAAACCTCTATAAACTTCCACATCCATCCAAAACCTATATAAACTTCCATACATTAAGGGAACATTTCGGCATTTTGTGTATGATCAGTGAGAAAGTCCATATTGCAAATGTACGGTCCCTTACTAGACGCGGTCGGCGTCGGGCTGTGCGGTAGGGCCAGACCTACCGGGAAGTCATCAAATGAACTTTGTCGGACATTCGGTTTCCGTTTTATAAAATAAACAAGTTTTTGACCGTTTTTCCGCTATCCCGGAATTTCCCACAAGAGGGCATACGGAATCATATGGCAATTTGGCAAAACATCACGAATCACGACGGGGCCTTATCTCGAAAACGGAAAATATTTCGAAGCCGAAACTTGGTGAGCGTAGGTTTGGCATAATGGGCAGTTGGCCCCGAACAAGATGGCGTCTAGGCCTCGACGGTTTTTGAGTTATGGCCGTTTTTCTGGGATTAAAGGTCCAAAATGGAAATAGAGAAATTATTTTTCCACTTCAGGTCAAAGTCAAGGAGCCTCCGGTGTCAATAAAAAAAGAACCAGCCATTTATCTATCGTCATTTAAGAGAAACGGAACAATGACAACTTGGCGATGGTCACAAATAGGCGTTTTTTTTTTCAACGGTTACAGATCCAGTTGCAGGGTGTTCATACGAATCTTTTTAAAGTGTGCTGCGGAGCTCTGCGAGATTTCTGTGATTTTCTATGATTTTCTGAAATAACATACACATACTAAACCCTCCGTAAATAACTCAGTTCTTAACGTAAAGACTTAAAACTCAGGATTATGTAAAAGCATACCCCAATGAGGATATGTGGTGAATTATAGCTTCCTGTGCCAACCGGAAGTGCCTTAAATGGTGTCTCAGGGGCTGTTTCGAAGGGTTAAAAAAGTCAGATCTGTCCAAAACTTCATATATGGGATTAGGCAACCCCCATGAACTGTAAATCAGTCATTTTTCCCCAAAAAAATCAAAGGAAAAAAAAATCACACTAAAACACAACTTGGATGGAGGGACGTATTGGGGTGCGTAGAGACAGACAGTGGCTGCAATAGTTAGCTTTGTTGGAGCTAAAAAAGAACCGTCAGACCTAGAGTTCCGAAACTTTAGAAACCTGTTCTAGACCTCCGGTCGATGGTGCGTGGTGAGTTACGTGGCTCTAGACGGTTCTCGGACCGAGAAACAGCCTCGTACATTTGCAATACCTTCAATTCATTTTGACCATTACGAAAATGACGACGTTTAGAAAAGTCTCAGAGACGCAAGGCTAGGTGCATTGAAACCGGCTCGGCCCATAGAGACGGACCCCAACGTGTCTGTCCGATAGCTCGTTCAAGGACCCCGTAGCAAGGCATGGAAAAAAGTGGATTTTCAGCACCAATTAGGGTTTTTCTCGGACACCAAATGACCTATCAAGCCGAAACTCGGGATTCGGGGTCGCCTCACATAGGACTTCACATAATGTCCGAACTGGACCCGCAGCTAGAACGTAACTATGTGTTTTACCTTTTTATTATGTTTTAAACCGAAGGCGCTGTGAATTATGGGCCTGCTCCGACATATGTGATAGTTGGCTTCTAAATGAGTAGGAAAAAGTGGGTTTGGTGTCAATCGATATCCGTTTGGTGTCATAATGACATCTAAATGACTGGTGGACACTGACTTGCTAGTTGACTTTTGTGCATTTGCAATATGTTTAAACTGAGAGGGACCATCACCAAAATGTCATTCTGAAATCAACACAAAAAATGGCATCACCATAGTCTCCAGACTGTGACGAGTTCAACGAGACGCCCCGCTTGACCGTAGCTCGTTCTGAGTGCAGCAAACTTGAAAAAAAGAAGGCCCAAAATGAAGCCTGCCCCACAATGTCATTTGATTTTGGGTGGCAGTGAGAGAACCGTTAGGGTGAGAAGCACAATTCGACCTCAGGTACGTTCCTGAGGTCCTCCCGATCCGTGCAAGCCTAACCTTGACCGTGTGGCATTAACCCTTCACAGTAAAAAGAAGATGTTTACTTGAAACAGCTTGCTTTGACTTCTCTCCCCATAGGAATACATTGCCTGCACCTCTAAATTCAACCTGAAGCCTATGTGGGTTATGAATGCCTTATGAACCTGTCTTCTATGACAGTCCATCAGGCCACTATGAGGTCTACCTATGTCGAATCTAAGCTTCCTGGAGCAACCGGAAGTGGTTAAAATCACCCTAAAAGTGTTTACCCATACACTGCCTGCAGTTTGATAGACATAGTGCATTCAACCCTGTGTAGATCAGTCAATTCTTAACGTAAAGACTTAAAACTCTGGATTCTGTAAGTGGCTATGTCAATCAAGATATGTGTTGACTTATAGCTTCCTGTGCCAACCGGAAGTGCCATAATTGGTGTCTCAGGGGCTGTTTCGAGGGGTTAAAAAAGTCTGATCTCTCCAAAATGTCATATGTGTGACTAGGTAACCCTTCTGAACTGTAAATCAGTCATTTCTCCCAACAGATGTCAAAGAAAAGCTCCCTCACACACACACAGGAAGGATGGAGTGATAAAGTGTGGTGCTTAAAGACACAGAGAGCAGGAAATGGCATTACCATAGTCTCCAGACTGTGCTGAGTTCAACGAGCTATCCCGCTTGACCGTAGCTCGCTCGGTCTAGGCGCAGCGACCATTAGAATAGTAGGCCCAAAATGAAGCCTGCCCCACAACGTCATTTGATTTTGGGTGAGAGTGAGAGAACCGTTAGGGTGAGAAGAAAAATTCCACCACAGGAATGTTCCTAAGGTCCTCCCGATCCGTGCAAGCCTAACCTTGACCGTGTGGCATTAACCCTTAACAGTAAAACAGTGTTTTTTGATCTCACAGAATGAAGTGTCATCTCTCCCCATAGGAATACATTGCCTGCACCCCTAATTTCAACCTGAAGTCTATATGGGTTATGAATGCCGTATGAACCTGTCTTCGGTACCAGTCCATCAGGCCACTATGAGGTCTACCTGTGTTGATTCTGAGCTTCCTGGACCAACCGGAAGTGGTTAAAATGCCCCTAAAAGTGGTGCGTAGAGACAGACAGTGGCTGCAATAACTAGCTTTGTTCGAGCTAAAAAAGAACCGTCAGACCTAGAGTTCCGAAACTTTAAAACCTGTTCTAGACCTCCGGTCGATGGTGCGTGGTGAGTTACGTGGCTCTAGATGGTTCTCGGACCGAGAAACAGCCTCGTACATTTGCAATACCTTCAATTCATTTTGACCATCACGAAAATGACGACGTTTAGAAAAGTCTCAGAGACGCAAGGCTAGGTGCATTGAAACCGGCTCGGCCCATAGAGACGGACCCCGACGTTTCTGTCCGATAGCTTGTTCAAGGACCCCGTAGCAAGTCATGGAAAATAGTGGATTTTCAGCACCAATTAGGGTTTTTCTCGGACACCAAATGACCTATCGAGCCGAAACTTGGGATTCGGGGTCGCCTCAGCTAGGCCAACACATAACATAAGAAATGGACCCGCAGCTAGAACGTAACTACGTGTTTTATGGTTTTTTTATGGTTTGAACCCAAGGCGTTGTGAATTTTGGGCCAGCTCTGAAGTATGTAATAGTTGGCTACTAAACGAGTTGGAAAAAGTGGGTTTGGTGTCAGTTTGTATCAGTTTGGTGTCAGAATGATATCTAATTGACTGATGGACTCTTGTCCACTTGACTCTTGTACATTTGCAATATGTTTAAACAGTGAGGTACCATCACCAAAAGCGACATTCTGAAATCAACCCTAACGAGCGATTGAGATGAACCAGAATCACTGCAAAGCCATCCCGAGTTCATCGGGCCAGTCAATTTCACATTCCTGCAGGATTTTTATAGCATGACCAATTCGTGATGGTACCTGCCCATTGAAACATATTGCAAATGCACAGTGACTTTGAAAAAGTAAGGAAACATAAACAAAAAAAATCCTTTTTTTTTTTTTTTGGGTGACCAGTTGCACGTGCATTTGCAATATGATTCTATAGTGAAAAAACATCACCAAATGCGACATTCTGAAATCAACCCAAACGAGCGATTGAGATGACCCAGAATCACTGCAAAGCCATCCCGAGTTCATCGGGCCAGTCAATTTCACATTCCTGCAGGATTTTTATAGCATGACCAATTCGTGATGGTACCTGCCCATTGAAACATATTGCAAATGCACAGTGACTTTGAAAAAGTAAGGAAACATAAACAAAAAAAATCAAACTTTTTTTTTTTTGGGTGACCAGTTGCACGTGCATTTGCAATATGATTCTATAGTGAAAAAACATATTGCAAATGCACAGTGACTTTGAAAAAGTAAGGAAACATAAACAAAAAAAATCTAATTTTTTTTGGGGGGGGTGACCAGTTGCACGTGCATTTGCAATATGATTCTATAGTGAAAAAACATATTGCAAATGCACAGTGACTTTGAAAAAGTAAGGAAACATAAACAAAAAAAATCTAAATTTTTTTTGGGGGGGTGACCAGTTGCACGTGCATTTGCAATATGATTCTATAGTGAAAAAACATATTCCAAATGCACAGTGACTTTGAAAAAGTAAGGAAACATAAACAAAAAAAATAGAATTTTTTGGGGGGGGGGTGACCAGTTGCACGTGCATTTGCAATATGATTCTATAGTGAAAAAACATATTGCAAATGCACAGTGACTTTGAAAAAGTAAGGAAACATAAACAATTTATTTTTATTTTTAGGTGACCAGTTGCACGTGCATTTGCAATATGATTCTATAGTGAAAAAACATCACCAAAAGCGACATTCTGAAATCTACCCAAACGAGCCATTGAGATGACCCAGAATCACTGCAAAGCCATCCCGAGTTCATCAGGCTAGTCAATTTCACATTCCTGCAGGATTTTTATAGCATGACCAATTCGTGATGGTACCTGCCCATTAAAACATATTGCAAATGCACAGTGACTTTGAAAAAGTAAGGAAACATAAACAAAAAAAATCAATGTTTTTTTTTTTGGGGTGACCAGTTGCACGTGCATTTGCAATATGATTCTATAGTGAAAAAACATCACCAAAAGCGACATTCTGAAATCAACCCAAACGAGCGATTGAGATGACCCAGAATCACTGCAAAGCCATCCCGAGTTCATCGGGCCAGTCAATTTCACATTCCTGCAGGATTTTTATAGCATGACAAATTCGTGATGGTACCTGCCCATTAAAACATATTGCAAATGCACAGTGACTTTGAAAAAGTAAGGAAACATAGAATCAAATTATTTTTTGGGGGTTACCAGTTGCACATTTCAGATCACCAGTTGCACATTTCAGATCACCAGTTGCACATTTCAGATCACCAGTTGCACGGAGGAAAATCGTTACTTTTGACTTTGACTTTTGACTTCCTATGACATCATATTGCAAATGGACAAAACATGTGCCTTATGCACAAGTAAAACAAAAAAAAATTATGATAATACAAGTTGACAAAGGTATAGTTTGAGCAAAGTATAGTTTGAATTTTGAGCATGACAAATTTGTGATGGTAAAACATATTGCAAATGCACAGTGACTTTGAAAAAGTAAGGAAACATAAACAAATGGACATAATGAAATCATCATTTTTTTTCTTCGCGGTTACCAGTTGCACGCGCATTTGCAATATGATTCTATAGTGAAAAAACATATTGCAAATGGACATGATGAAATCAACACAACGAGTGATGGAAATGAACAACTATCACTGCCCGGCCGTCCCGAGTTCATCAGTTCAGTCAATTTTGGCCCCCAAAAAAATTGACTTTTGACTTTGACTTTTGACTTCCTATGAAATCATATTGCAAATGGACAAATCATATTCCTTATGCACAAGTAAAAAAAATAAAATTATGATAATAACATTTTACAAAAGTATATTCATACACTTCTTACACATGATTAATTGTCTTAAAATCGAAACAATTTCGAAAAAACGGCCCAGAAAGCACTTTTTTTAGTTTTTAAAGTTTAAAAAAAAATCAAATTTTCGACTTTTGACATCCTATTAAATCATATTGCAAATGGACAAAACATATGCCTTATGCACAAGTAAAAAAAAAAAAAAAATTATGATAATAAAATACGAATAAAGTATGTTGATACAGTTCTTATACGTGTGTAATTGACACAAAATTCGAAAGAATTTAGAAAAACGGTCCAGAAAGCACTTTTTTAAGGATGTGTGAAGTTTTTTACCAAATTTTGAAATTTTTGACTTTTGACTTTTGACTTCCTATGAAATCATATTCCAAATGGAGAAAACATATGCCTAATGCACTAGTAAAAAAAAAAAAAAAATGATAATAAAGTATGACTAAAGTATGTTGATAAAGTTCTTATACATGTGTAATTGACATAAAAATTGAAAGAATTTTGAAAAACGGTCCAGAAAGCACTTTTTTAAGGACGTGTGAAGTTTTTTTACCAAATTTTGACATTTTTGACTTTTGACTTTTGACTTCCTATGAAATCATATTGCAAATGGACAAAACATATGCCTTATGCGCATGTAATTAAAAAATAAATAATTTGATATCAAAATTGGACAAAAGTATAATCATACAGTTCTTACACATGTGTAATTGACAAAAAAAAGCGAAAGAATTTCGAAAAAAGGCCCAGAAAGCACTTTTTTAAGGGGTGAAAAGTTTTTGAAAAAAATATCCTTTTTTCAAAATTTTTCTTTTGGATGTTGACTTGGGTTGCATTTCCAATATGAAAAACCCAGGTGGAGCGCACTCGCCCCCTGTTGGATTATTGAGGTGTTACAATTGGCAATTGCCATATGGCATTTGCCATATACTTTGCACGAATCAACGCCGCTTTGGGTGGTATTGGACATCGTGTACATGGTTTGTCCAATGCCAATATCTTGCCATTCATTTTTGTACAATTCAGGGGGGTATTCCCTTACACATCCATCCAATACCTCTATAAACTTCCACATCCATCCAATACCTCTATAAACTTCCACATCCATCCAATACCTCTATAAACTTCCACATCCATCCAATACCTATATAAACTTGCACATCGATCCAATACCTCTATAAACTTCCACATCCATCCAATACCTCTATAAACTTCCACATCCATCCATTACCTCTATAAACTTCCACATCCACCCAATACCTCTATAAACTTCCACATCCATCCAGTACCTCTATAAACTTCCACATCCATCCAATTCCTCTATAAACTTCCACATCCATCCAATACCTCTATAAACTTCCACATCCATCCAATACCTCTATAAACTTCCACATCCATCCAATACCTCTATAAACTTCCACATTCATCCAATACCTCTATAAACTTTCACATCCATCCAATACCTCTATAAACTTCCACATCCATCCAATACCTCTATAAACTTCCACATCCATCCAGTACCTCTATAAACTTCCACATCCATCCAATATCTCTATAAACTTCCACATCCATCCAGTACCTCTATAAACTTCCACATCCATTCAAACCCTATATAAACTTCCACATCCATCCAGTACCTCTATAAACTTCCACATCAATCCATTACCTCTATAAACTTCCAAATCCATCCAATACCTCTATAAACTTCCACATCCATCCAGTACCTCTATAAACTTCCACATCCATCCAATACCTCTATAAACTTCCACATCCATCCAATACCTCTATAAACTTCCACATCCATCCAATACCTCTATAAACTTCCACATCCATCCAATACCTCTATAAACTTCCACATCCATCCAATACCTCTATAAACTTCCACATCCATCCAGTACCTCTATAAACTTCCACATCCATCCAATTCCTCTATAAACTTCCACATCCATCCAATACCTCTATAAACTTCCACATCCATCCAATATCTCTATAAACTTCCACATCCATCCAGTACCTCTATAAACTTCCACATCCATCCAATACCTCTATAAACTTCCACATCAATCCAAAACCTCTATAAACTTCCACATTCATCCAATACCTCTTTAAACTTCCACATCCATCCAATACCTCTATAAACTTCCAAATCCATCCAATACCTCTATAAACTTCCACATCCATCCAGTACCTCAAAAAAACTTCCACATCCCATCGAATACCTCTTTAAACTTACACATCCATCCACAATACCTCTATAAACTTCCACATCCATCCAATACCTATATAAACTTACCTCTTTAAACTTACACATCCATCCACAATACCTCTATAAACTTCCACATCCATCCAATACCACATCGATCCAATACCTCTATAAACTTCCACATCCATCCAATACCTCTATAAACTTCCACATCCATCCATTACCTCTATAAACTTCCACATCCATCCAATTCCTCTATAAACTTCCACATCCATCCAATACCTATATAAACTTGCACATCGATCCAATACCTCTATAAACTTCCACATCCATCCAATACCTCTATAAACTTCCACATCCATCCAGTACCTCTATAAACTTCCACATCCATCCAATTCCTCTATAAACTTCCACATCCATCCAATACCTCTATAAACTTCCACATCCATCCATTACCTCTATAAACTTCCACATCCATCCAATACCTCTATAAACTTCCACATCCATCCAATACCTATATAAACTTGCACATCGATCCAATACCTCTATAAACTTCCACATCCATCCAATACCTCTATAAACTTCCACATCCATCCAGTACCTCTATAAACTTCCACATCCATCCAATTCCTCTATAAACGATCCAATACCTCTATAAACTTCCACATCCATCCAATACCTCTATAAACTTCCACATCCATTCCACATCCATCCAATACCTCTATAAACTTCCACATCCATCCAATACCTCTATAAACTTCCACATCCATCCAATACCTCTATAAACTTCCACATCATCCATCCAATATCTCTATAAACTTCCACATCCATCCAGTACCTCTATAAACTTCCACATCCATCCAATACCTCTATAAACTTCCACATCCATCCAGTACCTCTATAAACTTCCACATCCATCCAATTCCTCTATAAACTTCCACATCCATCCAATACCTCTATAAACTTCCACATCCATCCAATATCTCTATAAACTTCCACATCCATCCAGTACCTCTATAAACTTCCACATCCATCCAATACCTCTATAAACTTCCACATCAATCCAAAACCTCTATAAACTTCCACATTCATCCAATACCTCTTTAAACTTCCACATCCATCCAATACCTCTATAAACTTCCAAATCCATCCAATACCTCTATAAACTTCCACATCCATCCAGTACCTCAAAAAAACTTCCACATCCCATCGAATACCTCTTTAACTTACACATCCATCCACAATACCTCTATAAACTTCCACATCCATCCAATACCTATATAAACTTGCACATCGATCCAATACCTCTATAAACTTCCACATCCATCCAATACCTCTATAAACTTCCACATCCATCCATTACCTCTATAAACTTCCACATCCATCCAATTCCCTATAAACTTCCACATCCATCCAATACCTATATAAACTTGCACATCGATCCAATACCTCTATAAACTTCCACATCCATCCAATACCTCTATAAACTTCCACATCCATCCAGTACCTCTATAAACTTCCACATCCATCCAATTCCTCTATAAACTTCCACATCCATCCAATACCTCTATAAACTTCCACATCCATCCATTACCTCTATAAACTTCCACATCCATCCAATACCTCTATAAACTTCCACATCCATCCAATACCTATATAAACTTGCACATCGATCCAATACCTCTATAAACTTCCACATCCATCCAATACCTCTATAAACTTCCACATCCATCCAGTACCTCTATAAACTTCCACATCCATCCAATTCCTCTATAAACTTCCACATCCATCCAATACCTCTATAAACTTCCACATCCATCCATTACCTCTATAAACTTCCACATCCATCCAATACCTCTATAAGTATCCAATACCTCTATAAACTTCCACATCCATCCAATACCTCTATAAACTTCCACATCCATCCAGTACCTCTATAAACTTCCACATCCATCCAATTCCTCTATAAACTTCCACATCCATCCAATACCTCTATAAACTTCCACATCCATCCAATACCTCTATAAACTTCCACATCCATCCAATACCTCTATAAACTTCCACATCCATCCAATATCTCTATAAACTTCCACATCCATCCAGTACCTCTATAAACTTCCACATCCATCCAATACCTCTATAAACTTCCACATCCATCCAGTACCTCTATAAACTTCCACATCCATCCAATTCCTCTATAAACTTCCACATCCATCCAATACCTCTATAAACTTCCACATCCATCCAATATCTCTATAAACTTCCACATCCATCCAGTACCTCTATAAACTTCCACATCCATCCAATACCTCTATAAACTTCCACATCAATCCAAAACCTCTATAAACTTCCACATTCATCCAATACCTCTTTAAACTTCCACATCCATCCAATACCTCTATAAACTTCCAAATCCATCCAATACCTCTATAAACTTCCACATCCATCCAGTACCTCAAAAAAACTTCCACATCCCATCGAATACCTCTTTAAACTTACACATCCATCCACAATACCTCTATAAACTTCCACATCCATCCAATACCTATATAAACTTGCACATCGATCCAATACCTCTATAAACTTCCACATCCATCCAATACCTCTATAAACTTCCACATCCATCCATTACCTCTATAAACTTCCACATCCATCCAATTCCTCTATAAACTTCCACATCCATCCAATACCTATATAAACTTGCACATCGATCCAATACCTCTATAAACTTCCACATCCATCCAATACCTCTATAAACTTCCACATCCATCCAGTACCTCTATAAACTTCCACATCCATCCAATTCCTCTATAAACTTCCACATCCATCCAATACCTCTATAAACTTCCACATCCATCCATTACCTCTATAAACTTCCACATCCATCCAATTCCTCTATAAACTTCCACATCCATCCAATACCTATATAAACTTGCACATCGATCCAATACCTCTATAAACTTCCACATCCATCCAATACCTCTATAAACTTCCACATCCATCCAGTACCTCTATAAACTTCCACATCCATCCAATTCCTCTATAAACTTCCACATCCATCCAATACCTCTATAAACTTCCACATCCATCCAATACCTCTATAAACTTCCACATCCATCCAATACCTCTATAAACTTCCACATCCATCCAATATCTCTATAAACTTCCACATCCATCCAGTACCTCTATAAACTTCCACATCCATCCAATACCTCTATAAACTTCCACATCCATCCAATATCTCTATAAACTTCCACATCCATCCAGTACCTCTATAAACTTCCACATCCATCCAATACCTCTATAAACTTCCACATCCATCCAATACCTCTATAAACTTCCACATCAATCCAAAACCTCTATAAACTTCCACATTCATCCAATACCTCTTTAAACTTCCACATCCATCCAATACCTCTATAAACTTCCAAATCCATCCAATACCTCTAAAAACTTCCACATCCATCCAGTACCTCAAAAAAACTTCCACATCCCATCGAATACCTCTTTAAACTTCCACATCCATCCAATACCTCTATAAACTTCCACATCCATCCAATACCTATATAAACTTGCACATCGATCCAATACCTCTATAAACTTCCACATCCATCCAATACCTCTATAAACTTCCACATCCATCCATTACCTCTATAAACTTCCACATCCATCCAAATCCTCTATAAACTTCCACATCCATCCAATACCTATATAAACTTGCACATCGATCCAATACCTCTATAAACTTCCACATCCATCCAATACCTCTATAAACTTCCACATCCATCCAGTACCTCTATAAACTTCCACATCCATCCAATTCCTCTATAAACTTCCACATCCATCCAATACCTCTATAAACTTCCACATCCATCCATTACCTCTATAAACTTCCACATCCATCCAATTCCTCTATAAACTTCCACATCCATCCAATACCTATATAAACTTGCACATCGATCCAATACCTCTATAAACTTCCACATCCATCCAATACCTCTATAAACTTCCACATCCATCCAGTACCTCTATAAACTTCCACATCCATCCAATTCCTCTATAAACTTCCACATCCATCCAATACCTCTATAAACTTCCACATCCATCCAATACCTCTATAAACTTCCACATCCATCCAATACCTCTATAAACTTCCACATCCATCCAATACCTCTATAAACTTCCACATCCATCCAATACCTCTATAAACTTCCACATCCATCCAGTACCTCTATAAACTTCCACATCCATCCAATATCTCTATAAACTTCCACATCCATCCAGTACCTCTATAAACTTCCACATCCATTCAAAACCTATATAAACTTCCACATCCATCCAGTACCTCTATAAACTTCCACATCCATCCATTACCTCTATAAACTTCCAAATCCATCCAATACCTCTATAAACTTCCACATCCATCCAGTACCTCTATAAACTTCCACATCCATCCAATACCTCTATAAACTTCCACATCCATCCAAAACCTCTATAAACTTCCACATCCATCCAATACCTCTATAAACTTCCACATCCATCCAATACCTCTATAAACTTCCAAATCCATCCAATACCTCTATAAACTTCCACATCCATCCAGTACCTCTATAAACTTCCACATCCCATCGAATACCTCTTTAAACTTCCACATCCATCCAGTACCACTGTAAACTTCCACATCCATCCATTACCTCTATAAACTTCCACAACCATCCAATACCTCTATAAACTTCCACATCCATCCAATACCTCTATAAACTTCCACATCCATCCAATACCTCTATAAACTTCCACATCCATCCAATACCTCTATAAACTTCCACATCCATCCAATACCTCTATAAACTTCCACATCCATCCAGTACCTCTATAAACTTCCACATCCATCCAATTCCTCTATAAACTTCCACATCCATCCAATACCTCTATAAACTTCCACATCCATCCAATATCTCTATAAACTTCCACATCCATCCAGTACCTCTATAAACTTCCACATCCATCCAATACCTCTATAAACTTCCACATCAATCCAAAACCTCTATAAACTTCCACATTCATCCAATACCTCTTTAAACTTCCAAATCCATCCAATACCTCTATAAACTTCCACATCCATCCAGTACCTAAAAAAAACTTCCACATCCCATCGAATACCTCTTTAAACTTCCACATCCATCCAATACCTCTATAAACTTCCACATCCATCCAATACCACTGTAAACTTCCACATCCATCCATAACCTCTATAAACTTCCACATCCATCCAATACCTCTATAAACTTCCACATCCATCCAATACCTCTATAAACTTCCACATCCATCCAATATCTCTATAAACTTCCACATCCACCCAATACCTCTATAAACTTCCACATCCATCCAGTACCTCTATAAACTTCCACATCCATCCAATACCTCTATAAACTTCCACATCCACCCAATACCTCTATAAACTTCCACATCCATCCAATACCTCTATAAACTTCCACATCCATCCATTACCTCTATAAACTTCCACATCCACCCAATACCTCTATAAACTTCCACATCCATCCAGTACCTCTATAAACTTCCACATCCATCCAATTCCTCTATAAACTTCCACATCCATCCAATACCTCTATAAACCTCCACATACATCCAATACCTCTATAAACTTCCACATCCATCCAATACCTCTATAAACTTCCACATCCATCCAATACCTCTATAAACTTCCACATTCATCCAATACCTCTATAAACTTTCACATCCATCCAATACCTCTATAAACTTCCACATCCATCCAATACCTCTATAAACTTCCACATCCATCCAGTACCTCTATAAACTTCCACATCCATCCAATATCTCTATAAACTTCCACATCCATCTAGTACCTCTATAAACTTCCACATCCATTCAAACCCTATATAAACTTCCACATCCATCCAGTACCTCTATAAACTTCCACATCCATCCATTACCTCTATAAACTTCCAAATCCATCCAATACCTCTATAAACTTCCACATCCATCCAGTACCTCTATAAACTTCCACATCCATCCAATACCTCTATAAACTTCCACATCCATCCAAAACCTCTATAAACTTCCACATCCATCCAATACCTCTATAAACTTCCACATCCATCCAATACCTCTATAAACTTCCAAATCCATCCAATACCTCTATAAACTTCCACATCCATCCAGTACCTCTATAAACTTCCACATCCCATCGAATACCTCTTTAAACTTCCACATCCATCCAATACCTCTATAAACTTCCACATCCATCCAGTACCACTGTAAACTTCCACATCCATCCAATACCTCTATAAACTTCCACATCCATCCAGTACCACTGTAAACTTCCACATCCATCCATTACCTCTATAAACTTCCACAACCATCCAATCCTCTATAAACTTCCACATCCATCCAATACCTCTATAAACTACCACATCCATCCAATATCTCTATAAACTTCCACATCCATCCAGTACCTCTATAAACTTCCACATCCATCCAATACCTCTATAAACTTCCACATCCATCCAATACCTCTATAAACTTCCACATCCATCCAATACCTCTATAAACTTCCACATCCATCCAATACCTCTATAAACTTCCACATCCATCCAATACCTCTATAAACTTCCACATCCATCCAATACCTCTATAAACTTCCACATCCATCCAATATCTCTATAAACTTCCACATCCACCCAATACCTCTATAAACTTCCACATCCATCCAGTACCTCTATAAACTTCCACATCCATCCAATTCCTCTATAAACTTCCACATCCATCCAATACCTCTATAAACTTCCACATCCATCCAATACCTCTATAAACTTCCACATCGATCCAATACCTCTATAAACTTCCACATCCATCCAATACCTCTATAAACTTCCACATCCATCCATTACCTCTATAAACTTCCACATCCACCCAATACCTCTATAAACTTCCACATCCATCCAGTACCTCTATAAACTTCCACATCCATCCAATTCCTCTATAAACTTCCACATCCATCCAATACCTCTATAAACTTCCACATCCATCCAATACCTCTATAAACTTCTACATCCATCCAATACCTCTATAAACTTCCACATCCATCCAATACCTCTATAAACTTCCACATTCATCCAATACCTCTATAAACTTTCACATCCATCCAATACCTCTATAAACTTCCACATCCATCCAATACCTCTATAAACTTCCACATCCATCCAGTACCTCTATAAACTTCCACATCCATCCAATATCTCTATAAACTTCCACATCCATCCAGTACCTCTATAAACTTCCACATCCATTCAAACCCTATATAAACTTCCACATCCATCCAGTACCTCTATAAACTTCCACATCCATCCCATTACCTCTATAAACTTCCAAATCCATCCAATACCTCTATAAACTTCCACATCCATCCAGTACCTCTATAAACTTCCACATCCATCCAATACCTCTATAAACTTCCACATCCATCCAAAACCTCTATAAACTTCCACATCCATCCAATACCTCTATAAACTTCCACATCCATCCAATACCTCTATAAACTTCCAAATCCATCCAATACCTCTATAAACTTCCACATCCATCCAGTACCTCTATAAACTTCCACATCCCATCGAATACCTCTTTAAACTTCCACATCCATCCAATACCTCTATAAACTTCCACATCCATCCAGTACCACTGTAAACTTCCACATCCATCCAATACCTCTATAAACTTCCACATCCATCCAGTACCACTGTAAACTTCCACATCCATCCATTACCTCTATAAACTTCCACAACCATCCAATCCTCTATAAACTTCCACATCCATCCAATACCTCTATAAACTTCCACATCCATCCAATATCTCTATAAACTTCCACATCCATCCAGTACCTCTATAAACTTCCACATCCATCCAATACCTCTATAAACTTCCACATCCATCCAATACCTCTATAAACTTCCACATCCATCTTCTATAAACTTCCACATCCATCCAATACCTCTATAAACTTCCACATCCATCCAATACCTCTATAAACTTCCACATCCATCCAATACCTCTATAAACTTCCACATCCATCCAATACCTCTATAAACTTCCACATCCATCCAATACCTCTATAAACCTCCACATCCATCCAATTCCTCTATAAACTTCCACATCCATCCAATACCTATATAAACTTGCACATCGATCCAATACCTCTATAAACTTCCACATCCATCCAATACCTCTATAAACTTCCACATCCATCCAGTACCTCTATAAACTTCCACATCCATCCAATTCCTCTATAAACTTCCACATCCATCCAATACCTCTATAAACTTCCACATCCATCCATTACCTCTATAAACTTCCACATCCATCCAATTCCTCTATAAACTTCCACATCCATCCAATACCTATATAAACTTGCACATCGATCCAATACCTCTATAAACTTCCACATCCATCCAATACCTCTATAAACTTCCACATCCATCCAGTACCTCTATAAACTTCCACATCCATCCAATTCCTCTATAAACTTCCACATCCATCCAATACCTCTATAAACTTCCACATCCATCCAATACCTCTATAAACTTCCACATCCATCCAATACCTCTATAAACTTCCACATCCATCCAGTACCTCTATAAACTTCCACATCCATCCAATTCCTCTATAAACTTCCACATCCATCCAATACCTCTATAAACTTCCACATCCATCCAATATCTCTATAAACTTCCACATCCATCCAGTACCTCTATAAACTTCCACATCCATCCAATACCTCTATAAACTTCCACATCCATCCAATACCTCTATAAACTTCCACATCAATCCAAAACCTCTATAAACTTCCACATTCATCCAATACCTCTTTAAACTTCCACATCCATCCAATACCTCTATAAACTTCCAAATCCATCCAATACCTCTAAAAACTTCCACATCCATCCAGTACCTCAAAAAAACTTCCACATCCCATCGAATACCTCTTTAAACTTCCACATCCATCCAATACCTCTATAAACTTCCACATCCATCCAATACCTATATAAACTTGCACATCGATCCAATACCTCTATAAACTTCCACATCCATCCAATACCTCTATAAACTTCCACATCCATCCAATACCTCTATAAACTTCCACATCCATCCAATACCTCTATAAACCTCCACATCCATCCAATTTCTCTATAAACTTCCACATCCATCCAATACCTATATAAACTTGCACATCGATCCAATACCTCTATAAACTTCCACATCCATCCAATACCTCTATAAACTTCCACATCCATCCAGTACCTCTATAAACTTCCACATCCATCCAATACCTCTATAAACTTCCACATCCATCCAATACCTCTATAAACTTCCACATCCATCCAATATCTCTATAAACTTCCACATCCACCCAATACCTCTATAAACTTCCACATCCATCCAGTACCTCTATAAACTTCCACATCCATCCAATACCTCTATAAACTTCCACATCCACCCAATACCTCTATAAACTTCCACATCCATCCAATACCTCTATAAACTTCCACATCCATCCATTACCTCTATAAACTTCCACATCCACCCAATACCTCTATAAACTTCCACATCCATCCAGTACCTCTATAAACTTCCACATCCATCCAATTCCTCTATAAACTTCCACATCCATCCAATACCTCTATAAACCTCCACATACATCCAATACCTCTATAAACTTCCACATCCATCCAATACCTCTATAAACTTCCACATCCATCCAATACCTCTATAAACTTCCACATTCATCCAATACCTCTATAAACTTTCACATCCATCCAATACCTCTATAAACTTCCACATCCATCAAATACCTCTATAAACTTCCACATCCATCCAGTACCTCTATAAACTTCCACATCCATCCAATATCTCTATAAACTTCCACATCCATCTAGTACCTCTATAAACTTCCACATCCATTCAAACCCTATATAAACTTCCACATCCATCCAGTACCTCTATAAACTTCCACATCCATCCATTACCTCTATAAACTTCCAAATCCATCCAATACCTCTATAAACTTCCACATCCATCCAGTACCTCTATAAACTTCCACATCCATCCAATACCTCTATAAACTTCCACATCCATCCAAAACCTCTATAAACTTCCACATCCATCCAATACCTCTATAAACTTCCACATCCATCCAATACCTCTATAAACTTCCAAATCCATCCAATACCTCTATAAACTTCCACATCCATCCAGTACCTCTATAAACTTCCACATCCCATCGAATACCTCTTTAAACTTCCACATCCATCCAATACCTCTATAAACTTCCACATCCATCCAGTACCACTGTAAACTTCCACATCCATCCAATACCTCTATAAACTTCCACATCCATCCAGTACCACTGTAAACTTCCACATCCATCCATTACCTCTATAAACTTCCACAACCATCCAATCCTCTATAAACTTCCACATCCATCCAATACCTCTATAAACTACCACATCCATCCAATATCTCTATAAACTTCCACATCCATCCAGTACCTCTATAAACTTCCACATCCATCCAATACCTCTATAAACTTCCACATCCATCCAATACCTCTATAAACTTCCACATCCATCCAATACCTCTATAAACTTCCACATCCATCCAATACCTCTATAAACTTCCACATCCATCCAATACCTCTATAAACTTCCACATCCATCCAATACCTCTATAAACTTCCACATCCATCCAATATCTCTATAAACTTCCACATCCACCCAATACCTCTATAAACTTCCACATCCATCCAGTACCTCTATAAACTTCCACATCCATCCAATTCCTCTATAAACTTCCACATCCATCCAATACCTCTATAAACTTCCACATCCATCCAATACCTATATAAACTTGCACATCGATCCAATACCTCTATAAACTTCCACATCCATCCAATACCTCTATAAACTTCCACATCCATCCATTACCTCTATAAACTTCCACATCCACCCAATACCTCTATAAACTTCCACATCCATCCAGTACCTCTATAAACTTCCACATCCATCCAATTCCTCTATAAACTTCCACATCCATCCAATACCTCTATAAACTTCCACATCCATCCAATACCTCTATAAACTTCTACATCCATCCAATACCTCTATAAACTTCCAAATCCATCCAATACCTCTAAAAACTTCCACATCCATCCAGTACCTCAAAAAAACTTCCACATCCCATCGAATACCTCTTTAAACTTCCACATCCATCCAATACCTCTATAAACTTCCACATCCATCCAATACCTATATAAACTTGCACATCGATCCAATACCTCTATAAACTTCCACATCCATCCAATACCTCTATAAACTTCCACATCCATCCAATACCTCTATAAACTTCCACATCCATCCAATACCTCTATAAACCTCCACATCCATCCAATTTCTCTATAAACTTCCACATCCATCCAATACCTATATAAACTTGCACATCGATCCAATACCTCTATAAACTTCCACATCCATCCAATACCTCTATAAACTTCCACATCCATCCAGTACCTCTATAAACTTCCACATCCATCCAATACCTCTATAAACTTCCACATCCATCCAATACCTCTATAAACTTCCACATCCATCCAATATCTCTATAAACTTCCACATCCACCCAATACCTCTATAAACTTCCACATCCATCCAGTACCTCTATAAACTTCCACATCCATCCAATACCTCTATAAACTTCCACATCCACCCAATACCTCTATAAACTTCCACATCCATCCAATACCTCTATAAACTTCCACATCCATCCATTACCTCTATAAACTTCCACATCCACCCAATACCTCTATAAACTTCCACATCCATCCAGTACCTCTATAAACTTCCACATCCATCCAATTCCTCTATAAACTTCCACATCCATCCAATACCTCTATAAACCTCCACATACATCCAATACCTCTATAAACTTCCACATCCATCCAATACCTCTATAAACTTCCACATCCATCCAATACCTCTATAAACTTCCACATTCATCCAATACCTCTATAAACTTTCACATCCATCCAATACCTCTATAAACTTCCACATCCATCAAATACCTCTATAAACTTCCACATCCATCCAGTACCTCTATAAACTTCCACATCCATCCAATACCTCTATAAACTTCCACATCCATCCAATACCTCTATAAACTTCCACATCCATCCAATACCTCTATAAACTTCCACATCCATCCAGTACCTCTATAAACTTCCACATCCATCCAATTCCTCTATAAACTTCCACATCCATCCAATACCTCTATAAACTTCCACATCCATCCAATATCTCTATAAACTTCCACATCCATCCAGTACCTCTATAAACTTCCACATCCATCCAATACCTCTATAAACTTCCACATCCATCCAATACCTCTATAAACTTCCACATCAATCCAAAACCTCTATAAACTTCCACATTCATCCAATACCTCTTTAAACTTCCACATCCATCCAATACCTCTATAAACTTCCAAATCCATCCAATACCTCTAAAAACTTCCACATCCATCCAGTACCTCAAAAAAACTTCCACATCCCATCGAATACCTCTTTAAACTTCCACATCCATCCAATACCTCTATAAACTTCCACATCCATCCAATACCTATATAAACTTGCACATCGATCCAATACCTCTATAAACTTCCACATCCATCCAATACCTCTATAAACTTCCACATCCATCCAATACCTCTATAAACTTCCACATCCATCCAATACCTCTATAAACCTCCACATCCATCCAATTTCTCTATAAACTTCCACATCCATCCAATACCTATATAAACTTGCACATCGATCCAATACCTCTATAAACTTCCACATCCATCCAATACCTCTATAAACTTCCACATCCATCCAGTACCTCTATAAACTTCCACATCCATCCAATACCTCTATAAACTTCCACATCCATCCAATACCTCTATAAACTTCCACATCCATCCAATATCTCTATAAACTTCCACATCCACCCAATACCTCTATAAACTTCCACATCCATCCAGTACCTCTATAAACTTCCACATCCATCCAATACCTCTATAAACTTCCACATCCACCCAATACCTCTATAAACTTCCACATCCATCCAATACCTCTATAAACTTCCACATCCATCCATTACCTCTATAAACTTCCACATCCACCCAATACCTCTATAAACTTCCACATCCATCCAGTACCTCTATAAACTTCCACATCCATCCAATTCCTCTATAAACTTCCACATCCATCCAATACCTCTATAAACCTCCACATACATCCAATACCTCTATAAACTTCCACATCCATCCAATACCTCTATAAACTTCCACATCCATCCAATACCTCTATAAACTTCCACATTCATCCAATACCTCTATAAACTTTCACATCCATCCAATACCTCTATAAACTTCCACATCCATCAAATACCTCTATAAACTTCCACATCCATCCAGTACCTCTATAAACTTCCACATCCATCCAATATCTCTATAAACTTCCACATCCATCTAGTACCTCTATAAACTTCCACATCCATTCAAACCCTATATAAACTTCCACATCCATCCAGTACCTCTATAAACTTCCACATCCATCCATTACCTCTATAAACTTCCAAATCCATCCAATACCTCTATAAACGTCCACATCCATCCAGTACCTCTATAAACTTCCACATCCATCCAATACCTCTATAAACTTCCACATCCATCCAAAACCTCTATAAACTTCCACATCCATCCAATACCTCTATAAACTTCCACATCCATCCAATACCTCTATAAACTTCCAAATCCATCCAATACCTCTATAAACTTCCACATCCATCCAGTACCTCTATAAACTTCCACATCCCATCGAATACCTCTTTAAACTTCCACATCCATCCAATACCTCTATAAACTTCCACATCCATCCAGTACCACTGTAAACTTCCACATCCATCCAATACCTCTATAAACTTCCACATCCATCCAGTACCACTGTAAACTTCCACATCCATCCATTACCTCTATAAACTTCCACAACCATCCAATCCTCTATAAACTTCCACATCCATCCAATACCTCTATAAACTACCACATCCATCCAATATCTCTATAAACTTCCACATCCATCCAGTACCTCTATAAACTTCCACATCCATCCAATACCTCTATAAACTTCCACATCCATCCATTACCTCTATAAACTTCCAAATCCATCCAATACCTCTATAAACTTCCACATCCATCCAGTACCTCTATAAACTTCCACATCCATCCAATACCTCTATAAACTTCCACATCCATCCAAAACCTCTATAAACTTCCACATCCATCCAATACCTCTATAAACTTCCACATCCATCCAATACCTCTATAAACTTCCAAATCCATCCAATACCTCTATAAACTTCCACATCCATCCAGTACCTCTATAAACTTCCACATCCCATCGAATACCTCTTTAAACTTCCACATCCATCCAATACCTCTATAAACTTCCACATCCATCCAGTACCACTGTAAACTTCCACATCCATCCAATACCTCTATAAACTTCCACATCCATCCAGTACCACTGTAAACTTCCACATCCATCCATTACCTCTATAAACTTCCACAACCATCCAATCCTCTATAAACTTCCACATCCATCCAATACCTCTATAAACTACCACATCCATCCAATATCTCTATAAACTTCCACATCCATCCAGTACCTCTATAAACTTCCACATCCATCCAATACCTCTATAAACTTCCACATCCATCCAATACCTCTATAAACTTCCACATCCATCCAATACCTCTATAAACTTCCACATCCATCCAATACCTCTATAAACTTCCACATCCATCCAATACCTCTATAAACTTCCACATCCATCCAATACCTCTATAAACTTCCACATCCATCCAATATCTCTATAAACTTCCACATCCACCCAATACCTCTATAAACTTCCACATCCATCCAGTACCTCTATAAACTTCCACATCCATCCAATTCCTCTATAAACTTCCACATCCATCCAATACCTCTATAAACTTCCACATCCATCCAATACCTATATAAACTTGCACATCGATCCAATACCTCTATAAACTTCCACATCCATCCAATACCTCTATAAACTTCCACATCCATCCATTACCTCTATAAACTTCCACATCCACCCAATACCTCTATAAACTTCCACATCCATCCAGTACCTCTATAAACTTCCACATCCATCCAATTCCTCTATAAACTTCCACATCCATCCAATACCTCTATAAACTTCCACATCCATCCAATACCTCTATAAACTTCTACATCCATCCAATACCTCTATAAACTTCCAAATCCATCCAATACCTCTAAAAACTTCCACATCCATCCAGTACCTCAAAAAAACTTCCACATCCCATCGAATACCTCTTTAAACTTCCACATCCATCCAATACCTCTATAAACTTCCACATCCATCCAATACCTATATAAACTTGCACATCGATCCAATACCTCTATAAACTTCCACATCCATCCAATACCTCTATAAACTTCCACATCCATCCAATACCTCTATAAACTTCCACATCCATCCAATACCTCTATAAACCTCCACATCCATCCAATTTCTCTATAAACTTCCACATCCATCCAATACCTATATAAACTTGCACATCGATCCAATACCTCTATAAACTTCCACATCCATCCAATACCTCTATAAACTTCCACATCCATCCAGTACCTCTATAAACTTCCACATCCATCCAATACCTCTATAAACTTCCACATCCATCCAATACCTCTATAAACTTCCACATCCATCCAATATCTCTATAAACTTCCACATCCACCCAATACCTCTATAAACTTCCACATCCATCCAGTACCTCTATAAACTTCCACATCCATCCAATACCTCTATAAACTTCCACATCCACCCAATACCTCTATAAACTTCCACATCCATCCAATACCTCTATAAACTTCCACATCCATCCATTACCTCTATAAACTTCCACATCCACCCAATACCTCTATAAACTTCCACATCCATCCAGTACCTCTATAAACTTCCACATCCATCCAATTCCTCTATAAACTTCCACATCCATCCAATACCTCTATAAACCTCCACATACATCCAATACCTCTATAAACTTCCACATCCATCCAATACCTCTATAAACTTCCACATCCATCCAATACCTCTATAAACTTCCACATTCATCCAATACCTCTATAAACTTTCACATCCATCCAATACCTCTATAAACTTCCACATCCATCAAATACCTCTATAAACTTCCACATCCATCCAGTACCTCTATAAACTTCCACATCCATCCAATATCTCTATAAACTTCCACATCCATCTAGTACCTCTATAAACTTCCACATCCATTCAAACCCTATATAAACTTCCACATCCATCCAGTACCTCTATAAACTTCCACATCCATCCATTACCTCTATAAACTTCCAAATCCATCCAATACCTCTATAAACTTCCACATCCATCCAGTACCTCTATAAACTTCCACATCCATCCAATACCTCTATAAACTTCCACATCCATCCAAAACCTCTATAAACTTCCACATCCATCCAATACCTCTATAAACTTCCACATCCATCCAATACCTCTATAAACTTCCAAATCCATCCAATACCTCTATAAACTTCCACATCCATCCAGTACCTCTATAAACTTCCACATCCCATCGAATACCTCTTTAAACTTCCACATCCATCCAATACCTCTATAAACTTCCACATCCATCCAGTACCACTGTAAACTTCCACATCCATCCAATACCTCTATAAACTTCCACATCCATCCAGTACCACTGTAAACTTCCACATCCATCCATTACCTCTATAAACTTCCACAACCATCCAATCCTCTATAAACTTCCACATCCATCCAATACCTCTATAAACTACCACATCCATCCAATATCTCTATAAACTTCCACATCCATCCAGTACCTCTATAAACTTCCACATCCATCCAATACCTCTATAAACTTCCACATCCATCCAATACCTCTATAAACTTCCACATCCATCCAATACCTCTATAAACTTCCACATCCATCCAATACCTCTATAAACTTCCACATCCATCCAATACCTCTATAAACTTCCACATCCATCCAATACCTCTATAAACTTCCACATCCATCCAATATCTCTATAAACTTCCACATCCACCCAATACCTCTATAAACTTCCACATCCATCCAGTACCTCTATAAACTTCCACATCCATCCAATTCCTCTATAAACTTCCACATCCATCCAATACCTCTATAAACTTCCACATCCATCCAATACCTATATAAACTTGCACATCGATCCAATACCTCTATAAACTTCCACATCCATCCAATACCTCTATAAACTTCCACATCCATCCATTACCTCTATAAACTTCCACATCCACCCAATACCTCTATAAACTTCCACATCCATCCAGTACCTCTATAAACTTCCACATCCATCCAATTCCTCTATAAACTTCCACATCCATCCAATACCTCTATAAACTTCCACATCCATCCAATACCTCTATAAACTTCTACATCCATCCAATACCTCTATAAACTTCCACATCCATCCAATACCTCTATAAACTTCCACATTCATCCAATACCTCTATAAACTTTCACATCCATCCAATACCTCTATAAACTTCCACATCCATCCAATACCTCTATAAACTTCCACATCCATCCAGTACCTCTATAAACTTCCACATCCATCCAATATCTCTATAAACTTCCACATCCATCCAGTACCTCTATAAACTTCCACATCCATTCAAACCCTATATAAACTTCCACATCCATCCAGTACCTCTATAAACTTCCACATCCATCCATTACCTCTATAAACTTCCAAATCCATCCAATACCTCTATAAACTTCCACATCCATCCAGTACCTCTATAAACTTCCACATCCATCCAATACCTCTATAAACTTCCACATCCATCCAAAACCTCTATAAACTTCCACATCCATCCAATACCTCTATAAACTTCCACATCCATCCAATACCTCTATAAACTTCCAAATCCATCCAATACCTCTATAAACTTCCACATCCATCCAGTACCTCTATAAACTTCCACATCCCATCGAATACCTCTTTAAACTTCCACATCCATCCAGTACCTCTATAAACTTCCACATCCATCCAGTACCACTGTAAACTTCCACATCCATCCAATACCTCTATAAACTTCCACATCCATCCAGTACCACTGTAAACTTCCACATCCATCCATTACCTCTATAAACTTCCACAACCATCCAATCCTCTATAAACTTCCACATCCATCCAATACCTCTATAAACTTCCACATCCATCCAATATCTCTATAAACTTTCACATCCATCCAGTACCTCTATAAACTTCCACATCCATCCAATACCTCTATAAACTTCCACATCCATCCAATACCTCTATAAACTTCCACATCCATCCAATACTTCTATAAACTTCCACATCCATCCAATACCTCTATAAACTTCCACATCCATCCAATACCTCTATAAACCTCCACATCCATCCAATTCCTCTATAAACTTCCACATCCATCCAATACCTATATAAACTTGCACATCGATCCAATACCTCTATAAACTTCCACATCCATCCAATACCTCTATAAACTTCCACATCCATCCAGTACCTCTATAAACTTCCACATCCATCCAATTCCTCTATAAACTTCCACATCCATCCAATACCTCTATAAACTTCCACATCCATCCATTACCTCTATAAACTTCCACATCCATCCAATTCCTCTATAAACTTCCACATCCATCCAATACCTATATAAACTTGCACATCGATCCAATACCTCTATAAACTTCCACATCCATCCAATACCTCTATAAACTTCCACATCCATCCAGTACCTCTATAAACTTCCACATCCATCCAATTCCTCTATAAACTTCCACATCCATCCAATACCTCTATAAACTTCCACATCCATCCAATACCTCTATAAACTTCCACATCCATCCAATACCTCTATAAACTTCCACATCCATCCAGTACCTCTATAAACTTCCACATCCATCCAATTCCTCTATAAACTTCCACATCCATCCAATACCTCTATAAACTTCCACATCCATCCAATATCTCTATAAACTTCCACATCCATCCAGTACCTCTATAAACTTCCACATCCATCCAATACCTCTATAAACTTCCACATCCATCCAATACCTCTATAAACTTCCACATCAATCCAAAACCTCTATAAACTTCCACATTCATCCAATACCTCTTTAAACTTCCACATCCATCCAATACCTCTATAAACTTCCAAATCCATCCAATACCTCTAAAAACTTCCACATCCATCCAGTACCTCAAAAAAACTTCCACATCCCATCGAATACCTCTTTAAACTTCCACATCCATCCAATACCTCTATAAACTTCCACATCCATCCAATACCTATATAAACTTGCACATCGATCCAATACCTCTATAAACTTCCACATCCATCCAATACCTCTATAAACTTCCACATCCATCCATTACCTCTATAAACTTCCACATCCATCCAATTCCTCTATAAACTTCCACATCCATCCAATACCTATATAAACTTGCACATCGATCCAATACCTCTATAAACTGCCACATCCATCCAATACCTCTATAAACTTCCACATCCATCCAGTACCTCTATAAACTTCCACATCCATCCAATTCCTCTATAAACTTCCACATCCATCCAATACCTCTATAAACTTCCACATCCATCCATTACCTCTATAAACTTCCACATCCATCCAATTCCTCTATAAACTTCCACATCCATCCAATACCTATATAAACTTGCACATCGATCCAATACCTCTATAAACTTCCACATCCATCCAATACCTCTATAAACTTCCACATCCATCCAGTACCTCTATAAACTTCCACATCCATCCAATTCCTCTATAAACTTCCACATCCATCCAATACCTCTATAAACTTCCACATCCATCCAATACCTCTATAAACTTCCACATCCATCCAATACCTCTATAAACTTCCACATCCATCCAATACCTCTATAAACTTCCACATCCATCCAATACCTCTATAAACTTCCACATCCATCCAGTACCTCTATAAACTTCCACATCCATCCATTACCTCTATAAACTTCCAAATCCATCCAATACCTCTATAAACTTCCACATCCATCCAGTACCTCTATAAACTTCCACATCCATCCAATACCTCTATAAACTTCCACATCCATCCAAAACCTCTATAAACTTCCACATCCATCCAATACCTCTATAAACTTCCACATCCATCCAATACCTCTATAAACTTCCAAATCCATCCAATACCTCTATAAACTTCCACATCCATCCAATACCTCTATAAACTTCCACATCCATCCAATACCTCTATAAACTTCCACATCCATCCAGTACCTCTATAAACTTCCACATCCATCCAATTCCTCTATAAACTTCCACATCCATCCAATACCTCTATAAACTTCCACATCCATCCAATACCTCTATAAACTTCCACATCCATCCAATACCTCTATAAACTTCCACATCCATCCAGTACCTCTATAAACTTCCACATCCATCCAATTCCTCTATAAACTTCCACATCCATCCAATACCTCTATAAACTTCCACATCCATCCAATATCTCTATAAACTTCCACATCCATCCAGTACCTCTATAAACTTCCACATCCATCCAATACCTCTATAAACTTCCACATCCATCCAATACCTCTATAAACTTCCACATCAATCCAAAACCTCTATAAACTTCCACATTCATCCAATACCTCTTTAAACTTCCACATCCATCCAATACCTCTATAAACTTCCAAATCCATCCAATACCTCTAAAAACTTCCACATCCATCCAGTACCTCAAAAAAACTTCCACATCCCATCGAATACCTCTTTAAACTTCCACATCCATCCAATACCTCTATAAACTTCCACATCCATCCAATACCTATATAAACTTGCACATCGATCCAATACCTCTATAAACTTCCACATCCATCCAATACCTCTATAAACTTCCACATCCATCCATTACCTCTATAAACTTCCACATCCATCCAATTCCTCTATAAACTTCCACATCCATCCAATACCTATATAAACTTGCACATCGATCCAATACCTCTATAAACTGCCACATCCATCCAATACCTCTATAAACTTCCACATCCATCCAGTACCTCTATAAACTTCCACATCCATCCAATTCCTCTATAAACTTCCACATCCATCCAATACCTCTATAAACTTCCACATCCATCCATTACCTCTATAAACTTCCACATCCATCCAATTCCTCTATAAACTTCCACATCCATCCAATACCTATATAAACTTGCACATCGATCCAATACCTCTATAAACTTCCACATCCATCCAATACCTCTATAAACTTCCACATCCATCCAGTACCTCTATAAACTTCCACATCCATCCAATTCCTCTATAAACTTCCACATCCATCCAATACCTCTATAAACTTCCACATCCATCCAATACCTCTATAAACTTCCACATCCATCCAATACCTCTATAAACTTCCACATCCATCCAATACCTCTATAAACTTCCACATCCATCCAATACCTCTATAAACTTCCACATCCATCCAGTACCTCTATAAACTTCCACATCCATCCATTACCTCTATAAACTTCCAAATCCATCCAATACCTCTATAAACTTCCACATCCATCCAGTACCTCTATAAACTTCCACATCCATCCAATACCTCTATAAACTTCCACATCCATCCAAAACCTCTATAAACTTCCACATCCATCCAATACCTCTATAAACTTCCACATCCATCCAATACCTCTATAAACTTCCAAATCCATCCAATACCTCTATAAACTTCCACATCCATCCAGTACCTCTATAAACTTCCACATCCCATCGAATACCTCTTTAAACTTCCACATCCATCCAATACCTCTATAAACTTCCACATCCATCCAGTACCACTGTAAACTTCCACATCCATCCATTACCTCTATAAACTTCCACAACCATCCAATACCTCTATAAACTTCCACATCCATCCAATACCTCTATAAACTTCCACATCCATCCAATACCTCTATAACTTCCACATCCATCCACTATAAACTTCCACATCCATCCATACCTCTATAAACTTCCACATCCATCCAATACCTCTATAAACTTCCACATCCATCCAGTACCTCTATAAACTTCCACATCCATCCAATTCCTCTATAAACTTCCACATCCATCCAATACCTCTATAAACTTCCACATCCATCCAATATCTCTATAAACTTCCACATCCATCCAGTACCTCTATAAACTTCCACATCCATCCAATACCTCTATAAACTTCCACATCAATCCAAAACCTCTATAAACTTCCACATTCATCCAATACCTCTTTAAACTTCCAAATCCATCCAATACCTCTATAAACTTCCACATCCATCCAGTACCTCCAATACCTCTATAAAACTTCCCATCCCATCCGAATACCTCTTTAAACTTCCACATCCATCCAATACCTCTATAAATACCTCTCCATCCATAGTACCTCTATAAACTTCCACATCCATCCAATACCTCTATAAACTTTCCATCCATCCCAATACCTCTATAAACTTCCACATCCATCCAATATCTCTATAAACTTCCACATCCATCCAGTACCTCTATAAACTTCCACATCCATCCAATACCTCTATAAACTTCCACATCCATCCATAAACCAGATCCAATACCTCTATAAACTTCCACATCCATCCAATACCTCTATAAACTTCCACATCCATCCATTACCTCTATAAACTTCCACATCCATCCAATACCTCTATAAACTTCCACATCCATCCAATACCTCTATAAACTTCCACATCCATCCAATACCTCTATAAAACATCCATCCATTACTATAAATCCACATCCATCCAATACCTCTATAAACTTCCACATCCATCCAATACCTCTATAAACTTCCACATCCATCCAATACCTCTATAAATCCAATACCTCTATAAACTTCCACATCCATCCAGTACCTCTATAAACTTCCACATCCATCCAATACCTCTATAAACATTCCACATCCATCCAGTACCTCTATAAAACATTCCACATCCATCCAATACCTCTATAAACTTACCTACCTCTATAAACTTCCACATCCATCCATTACCTCTATAAACTTCCACATCCACCCAATACCTCTATAAACTTCCACATCCATCCAGTACCTCTATAAACTTCCACATCCATCCAATTCCTCTATAAACTTCCACATCCATCCAATACCTCTATAAACTTCCACATCCATCCAATACCTCTATAAACTTCCACATCCATCCAATAAATCTATAAACTTCCACATCCATCGAATACCTCTATAAACTTCCACATCCATCCAATACCTCTATAAACTTTCACATCCATCCAATACCTCTATAAACTTCCACATCCATCCAATACCTCTATAAACTTCCACATCCATCCATTACCTCTATAAACTTCCAAATCCATCCAATACCTCTATAAACTTCCACATCCATCCAGTACCTCTATCAACTTCCACATCCATCCAATACCTCTAAAAACTTCCACATCCATCCAATACCTCTATAAACTTCCACATCCATCCATCGAATACCTCTATAAACTTCCACATCCATCCAATACCTCTATAAACTTTCACATCCATCCAATACCTCTATAAACTTCCACATCCATCCAATACCTCTATAAACTTCCACATCCATCCATTACCTCTATAAACTTCCAAATCCATCCAATACCTCTATAAACTTCCACATCCATCCAGTACCTCTATCAACTTCCACATCCATCCAATACCTCTAAAAACTTCCACATCCATCCAATACCTCTATAAACTTCCACATCCATCCAGTACCTCTATAAACTTCCACATCCATCCAATTCCTCTATAAACTTCCACATCCATCCAATACCTCTATACACTTCCACATCCATCCAATACCTCTATAAACTTCCACATCCATCCAATACCTCTATAAACTTCCACATCCATCCAGTACCTCTATAAACTTCCACATCCATCCAGTACCTCTATAAACTTCCACATCCATCCAATATCTCTATAAACTTCCACATCCATCCAGTACCTCTATAAACTTCCACATCCATCCAATACCTCTATAAACTTCCACATCCATCCAATACCTCTATAAACTTCCACATCCATCCAGTACCTCTATAAACTTCCACATCCATCCAGTACCTCTATAAACTTCCACATCCATCCAATATCTCTATAAACTTCCACATCCATCCAGTACCTCTATAAACTTCCACATCCATCCAATACCTCTATAAACTTCCACATCCATCCAGTACCTCTATGAACTTCCACATCCATCCAATTCCTCTATAAACTTCCACATCCCATCGAATACCTCTTTAAACTTCCACATCCATCCAATACCTCTATAAACTTCCACATCCATCCAGTACCACTGTAAACTTCAACATCCATCCATTACCTCTATAAACTTCCACATCCATCCAGTACCTCTATAAACTTCCACATCCATCCAATACCTCTATAAACTTCCACATCCATCCAATACCTCTATAAACTTCCACATCCACCCAATACCTCTATAAACTTCCACATCCATCCAATACCTTTATAAACTTCCACATCCATCCAGTACCTCTATAAACCTCCACATCCATCCAGTACCTGTATAAACTTCCACATCCATCCAATACCTCTATAAACTTCCACATCCATCCAAAACCTCTATAAACTTCCACATCCATCCAATACCTCTATAAACTTCCACATCCATCCAATACCTCTATAAACTTCCAAATCCATCCAATACCTCTATAAACTTCCACATCCATCCAGTACCTCTATAAACTTCCACATCCCATCGAATACCTCTTTAAACTTCCACATCCATCCAATACCTCTATAAACTTCCACATCCATCCAGTACCACTGTAAACTTCCACATCCATCCATTACCTCTATAAACTTCCACAACCATCCAATACCTCTATAAACTTCCACATCCATCCAATACCTCTATAAACTTCCACATCCATCCAATACCTCTATAAACTTCCACATCCATCCAATACCTCTATAAACTTCCACATCCATCCAATACCTCTATAAACTTCCACATCCATCCAGTACCTCTATAAACTTCCACATCCATCCAGTACCTCTATAAACTTCCACATCCATCCAATATCTCTATAAACTTCCACATCCATCCAGTACCTCTATAAACTTCCACATCCATTCAAAACCTCTATAAACTTCCACATCCATTCAAAACCTCTATAAACTTCCACATCCATTCAAAACCTCTATAAACTTCCACATCCATCCAGTACCTCTATAAACTTCCGAATCTATCCAATACCTCTATAAACTTCCACATCCATCCAATACCTCTATAAACTTCCACATCCATCCAAAACCTCTATAAACTTCCACATCCATCCAATACCTCTATAAACTTCCACATCCATCCAATACCTCTATAAACTTCCACATCCATCCAATACCTCTATAAACTTCCACATCAATCCAATTCCTCTATAAACTTCCACATCCATCCAATACCTCTATAAACTTCCACATCCATCCAATACCTCTATAAACTTCCACATCCATCCAATACCTCTATAAACTTGCACATCGATCCAATACCTCTATAAACTTCCACATCCATCCATTACCTCTATTAACTTCCACATCCTCCCAATAACTCTATAAACTTCCACATCCATCCAGTACCTCTATAAACTTCCACATCCATCCAATTCCTCTATAAACTTCCACATCCATCCAATACCTCTATAAACTTCCACATCCATCCAATACCTCTATAAACTTCCACATCCATCCAGTACCTCTATAAACTTCCACATCCATCCAGTACCTCTATAAACTTCCACATCCATCCAATATCTCTGTAAACTTCAAGATCCATCCAGTACCTCTATAAACTTCCACATCCATTCAAAACCTCTATAAACTTCCACATCCATTCAAAACCTCTATAATCTTCCACATCCATTCAAAACCTCTATAAACTTCCACATCCATCCAGTACCTCTATAAACTTCCGAATCTATCCAATACCTCTATAAACTTCCACATCCATCCAATACCTCTATAAACTTCCACATCCATCCAAAACCTCTATAAACTTCCACATCCATCCAATACCTCTATAAACTTCCACATCCATCCAATACCTCTATAAACTTCCACATCCATCCAATACCTCTATAAACTTCCACATCAATCCAATTCCTCTATAAACTTCCACATCCATCCAATACCTCTATAAACTTCCACATCCATCCAATACCTCTATAAACTTCCACATCCATCCAATACCTCTATAAACTTGCACATCGATCCAATACCTCTATAAACTTCCACATCCATCCATTACCTCTATTAACTTCCACATCCTCCCAATAACTCTATAAACTTCCACATCCATCCAGTACCTCTATAAACTTCCACATCCATCCAATTCCTCTATAAACTTCCACATCCATCCAATACCTCTATAAACTTCCACATCCATCCAATACCTCTATAAACTTCCACATCCATCCAGTACCTCTATAAACTTCCACATCCATCCAGTACCTCTATAAACTTCCACATCCATCCAATATCTCTATAAACTTCCACATCCATCCAGTACCTCTATAAACTTCCACATCCATTCAAAACCTCTATAAACTTCCACATCCATTCAAAGCCTCTATAAACTTCCACATCCATTCAAAACCTCTATAAACTTCCACATCCATCCAGTACCTCTATAAACTTCCGAATCTATCCAATACCTCTATAAACTTCCACATCCATCCAATACCTCTATAAACTTCCACATCCATCCAAAACCTCTATAAACTTCCACATCCATCCAATACCTCTATAAACTTCCACATCCATCCAATACCTCTATAAACTTCCACATCCATCCAATACCTCTATAAACTTGCACATCCATCCAATATCTCTATAAACTTCCACATCCATCCAGTACCTCTATAAACTTCCACATCCATTCAAAACCTCTATAAACTTCCACATCCACCCATTACCTCTATAAACTTCCACATCCATCCAATACCTCTATAAACTTCCACATCCATCCAATACCTCTATAAACTTCCACATCCATCCAATACCTCTATAAACTTCCACATCCATCCATTACCTCTATAAACTTCCACATCCATCCAATACCTCTATAAACTTCCACATCCATCCAATCCTCTATAAACTTCCACATCCATCCAATACCTCTATAAACTTCCACATCCATCCAATACCTCTATAAACTTTCACATCCATCCAATACCTCTATAAACTTCCACATCCATCCAGTACCTCTATAAACTTCCACATCCATCCAGTACCTCTATAAACTTCCACATCCATCCATTACCTCTATAAACTTCCAAATCCATCCAATACCTCTATAAACTTCCACATCCATCCAGTACCTCTATAAACTTCCACATCCATCCAATACCTCTATAAACTTCCACATCCATCCAAAACCTCTATAAACTTCCACATCCATCCAATACCTCTATAAACTTCCACATCCATCCAATACCTCTATAAACTTCCACATCCATCCAATACCTCTATAAACTTCCATATCCATCCAGTACCTCTATAAACTTCCACATCCATCCAATATCTCTATAAACTTCCACATCCATCCAGTACCTCTATAAACTTCCACATCCATTCAAACCCTATATAAACTTCCACATCCATCCAGTACCTCTATAAACTTCCACATCCATCCATTACCTCTATAAACTTCCAAATCCATCCAATACCTCTATAAACTTCCACATCCATCCAGTACCTCTATAAACTTCCACATCCATCCAATACCTCTATAAACTTCCACATCCATCCAATACCTCTATAAACTTCCACATCCATCCATTACCTCTATAAACTTCCACATCCACCCAATACCTCTATAAACTTCCACATCCATCCAGTACCTCTATAAACTTCCACATCCATCCAATTCCTCTATAAACTTCCACATCCATCCAATACCTCTATAAACTTCCACATCCATCCAATACCTCTATAAACTTCCACATCCATCCAATACCTCTATAAACTTCCACATCCATCCAATACCTCTATAAACTTCCACATCCATCCAATACCTCTATAAACTTTCACATCCATCCAATACCTCTATAAACTTCCACATCCATCCAATACCTCTATAAACTTCCACATCCATCCAGTACCTCTATAAACTTCCACATCCATCCAATATCTCTATAAACTTCCACATCCATCCAGTACCTCTATAAACTTCCACATCCATTCAAACCCTATATAAACTTCCACATCCATCCAGTACCTCTATAAACTTCCACATCCATCCATTACCTCTATAAACTTCCAAATCCATCCAATACCTCTATAGACTTCCACATCCATCCAGTACCTCTATAAACTTCCACATCCATCCAATACCTCTATAAACTTCCACATCCATCCAAAACCTCTATAAACTTCCACATCCATCCAATACCTCTATAAACTTCCACATCCATCCAATACCTCTATAAACTTCCAAATCCATCCAATACCTCTATAAACTTCCACATCCATCCAGTACCTCTATAAACTTCCACATCCCATCGAATACCTCTTTAAACTTCCACATCCATCCAATACCTCTATAAACTTCCACATCCATCCAGTACCACTGTAAACTTCCACATCCATCCATTACCTCTATAAACTTCCACAACCATCCAATACCTCTATAAACTTCCACATCCATCCAATACCTCTATAAACTTCCACATCCATCCAATACCTCTATAAACTTCCACATCCATCCAATACCTCTATAAACTTCCACATCCATCCAATACCTCTATAAACTTCCACATCCATCCAGTACCTCTATAAACTTCCACATCCTTCCAGTACCTCTATAAACTTCCACATCCATCCAATATCTCTATAAACTTCCACATCCATCCAGTACCTCTATAAACTTCCACATCCATTCAAAACCTCTATAAACTTCCACATCCATCCAAAACCTCTATAAACTTCCACATCCATCCAATACCTCTATAAACTTCCACATCCATCCAATACCTCTATAAACTTCCACATCCATCCAATACCTCTATAAACTTCCATATCCATCCAGTACCTCTATAAACTTCCACATCCATCCAATATCTCTATAAACTTCCACATCCATCCAGTACCTCTATAAACTTCCACATCCATTCAAACCCTATATAAACTTCCACATCCATCCAGTACCTCTATAAACTTCCACATCCATCCATTACCTCTATAAACTTCCAAATCCATCCAATACCTCTATAAACTTCCACATCCATCCAGTACCTCTATAAACTTCCACATCCATCCAATACCTCTATAAACTTCCACATCCATCCAATACCTCTATAAACTTCCACATCCATCCATTACCTCTATAAACTTCCACATCCACCCAATACCTCTATAAACTTCCACATCCATCCAGTACCTCTATAAACTTCCACATCCATCCAATTCCTCTATAAACTTCCACATCCATCCAATACCTCTATAAACTTCCACATCCATCCAATACCTCTATAAACTTCCACATCCATCCAATACCTCTATAAACTTCCACATCCATCCAATACCTCTATAAACTTCCACATCCATCCAATACCTCTATAAACTTTCACATCCATCCAATACCTCTATAAACTTCCACATCCATCCAATACCTCTATAAACTTCCACATCCATCCAGTACCTCTATAAACTTCCACATCCATCCAATATCTCTATAAACTTCCACATCCATCCAGTACCTCTATAAACTTCCACATCCATTCAAACCCTATATAAACTTCCACATCCATCCAGTACCTCTATAAACTTCCACATCCATCCATTACCTCTATAAACTTCCAAATCCATCCAATACCTCTATAGACTTCCACATCCATCCAGTACCTCTATAAACTTCCACATCCATCCAATACCTCTATAAACTTCCACATCCATCCAAAACCTCTATAAACTTCCACATCCATCCAATACCTCTATAAACTTCCACATCCATCCAATACCTCTATAAACTTCCAAATCCATCCAATACCTCTATAAACTTCCACATCCATCCAGTACCTCTATAAACTTCCACATCCCATCGAATACCTCTTTAAACTTCCACATCCATCCAATACCTCTATAAACTTCCACATCCATCCAGTACCACTGTAAACTTCCACATCCATCCATTACCTCTATAAACTTCCACAACCATCCAATACCTCTATAAACTTCCACATCCATCCAATACCTCTATAAACTTCCACATCCATCCAATACCTCTATAAACTTCCACATCCATCCAATACCTCTATAAACTTCCACATCCATCCAATACCTCTATAAACTTCCACATCCATCCAGTACCTCTATAAACTTCCACATCCTTCCAGTACCTCTATAAACTTCCACATCCATCCAATATCTCTATAAACTTCCACATCCATCCAGTACCTCTATAAACTTCCACATCCATTCAAAACCTCTATAAACTTCCACATCCATACAAAACCTCTATAAACTTCCACATCCATTCAAAACCTCTATAAACTTCCACATCCATCCAGTACCTCTATAAACTTCCACATCCATCCAAAACCTCTATAAACTTCCACATCCATCCAAAACCTCTATAAACTTCCACATCCATCCAATACCTCTATAAACTTCCACATCCATCCAATACCTCTATAAACTTCCACATCAATCCAATTCCTCTATAAACTTCCACATCCATCCAATACCTCTATAAACTTCCACATCCATCCAATACCTCTATAAACTTCCACATCCATCCAATACCTCTATAAACTTGCACATCGATCCAATACCTCTATAAACTTCCACATCCATCCATTACCTCTATTAACTTCCACATCCTCCCAATAACTCTATAAACTTCCACATCCATCCAGTACCTCTATAAACTTCCACATCCATCCAATTCCTCTATAAACTTCCACATCCATCCAATACCTCTATAAACTTCCACATCCATCCAATACCTCTATAAACTTCCACATCCATCCAATACCTCTATAAACTTCCACATCCATCCAGTACCTCTATAAACTTCCACATCCATCCAGTACCTCTATAAACTTCCACATCCATCCATTATCTCTATAAACTTCCACATCCATCCAGTACCTCTATAAACTTCCACATCCATTCAAAACCTCTATAAACTTCCACATCCATTCAAAACCTCTATAAACTTCCACATCCATTCAAAACCTCTATAAACTTCCACATCCATCCAGTACCTCTATAAACTTCCGAATCTATCCAATACCTCTATAAACTTCCACATCCATCCAATGCCTCTATAAACTTCCACATCCATCCAAAACCTCTATAAACTTCCACATCCATCCAATACCTCTATAAACTTCCACATCCATCCAATACCTCTATAAACTTCCACATCCATCCAATACCTCTATAAACTTGCACATCGATCCAATACCTCTATAAACTTCCACATCCATCCAATACCTCTATAAACTTCCACATCCATCCATTACCTCTATAAACTTCCACATCCATCCAATACCTCTATAAACTTCCACATCCATCCAATACCTCTATAAACTTCCACATCCATCCAATACCTCTATAAACTTCCACATCCATCCATTACCTCTATAAACTTCCACATCCATCCAATACCTCTATAAACTTCCACATCCATCCAATACCTCTATAAACTTCCACATCCATCCAATACCTCTATAAACTTCCACATCCATCCAATACCTCTATAAACTTTCACATCCATCCAATACCTCTATAAACTTCCACATCCATCCAGTACCTCTATAAACTTCCACATCCATTCAAAACCTCTATAAACTTCCGCATCCATCCAAAACCTCTATAAACTTCCACATCCATCCAATACCTCTATAAACTTCCACATCCATCCAATACCTCTATAAACTTACACATCCATCCAATACCTCTATAAACTTCCACATCCATCCAATACCTCTATAAACTTGCACATCGATCCAATACCTCTATAAACTTCCACATCCATCCATTACCTCTATAAACTTCCACATCCACCCAATACCTCTATAAACTTGAACATCCATCCAGTACCTCTATAAACTTCCACATCCATCCAAATCCTCTATAAACTTCCACATCCATCCAATACCTCTATAAACTTCCACAATCATCCAATACCTCTATAAACTTCCACATCCATCAAATACCTCTATAAACTTCCACATCCATCCAATACCTCTATAAACTTCCACATCCATCCAATACCTCTATAAACTTCCACATCCATCCAATACCTCTATAAACTTCCACATCCATCCAATACCTCTATAAACTTTCACATCCATCCAATACCTCTATAAACTTCCACATCCATCCAGTACCTCTATAAACTTCCACATCCATCCAATTCCTCTATAAACTTCCACATCCATCCAATACCTCTATAAACTTCCACATCCATCCAATACCTCTATAAACTTCCACATCCATCCAATACCTCTATAAACTTCCACATCCATCCAGTACCTCTATAAACTTCCACATCCATCCAGTACCTCTATAAACTTCCACATCCATCCAATATCTCTATAAACTTCCACATCCATCCAGTACCTCTATAAACTTCCACATCCATTCAAAACCTCTATAAACTTCCACATCCATTCAAAACCTCTATAAACTTCCACATCCATCCAATACCTCTATAACCTTCCACATCCATCTATTACCTCTATAAACTTCCACATACATCCAATTCCTCTATAAACTTCCACATCCATCCAATACCTCTATAAACTTCCACATCCATCCAATACCTCTATAAACTTCCACATCCATCCAATACCTCTATAAACTTCCACATCCATCCAATACCTCTATAAACTTCCACATCCATCCAGTACCTCTATAAACTTCCACAACCATCCAGTACCTCTATAAACTTCCACATCCATCCAATATCTCTATAAACTTCCACATCCATCCAGTACCTCTATAAACTTCCACATCCATTCAAAACCTCTATAAACTTCCACATCCATCCATTACCTCTATAAACTTCCACATCCATCCAATACCTCTATAAACTTCCACATCCATCCAATACCTCTATAAACTTCCACATCCATCCAATACCTCTATAAACTTTCACATCCATCCAATACCTCTATAAACTTCCACATCCATCCAAAACCTCTATAAACTTCCACATCCATTCAATACCTCTATAAACTTACACATCCATCCAATACCTCTATAAACTTACACATCCATCCAATACCTCTATAAACTTCCACATCCATCCAATACCTATATAAACTTGCACATCGATCCAATACCTCTATAAACTTCCACATCCATCCAATACCTCTATAAACTTCCACATCCATCCAGTACCTCTATAAACTTCCACATCCATCCAGTACCTCTATAAACTTCCACATCCATCCATTACCTCTATAAACTTCCAAATCCATCCAATACCTCTATAAACTTCCACATCCATCCAGTACCTCTATAAACTTCCACATCCATCCAATACCTCTATAAACTTCCACATCCATCCAAAACCTCTATAAACTTCCACATCCATCCAATACCTCTATAAACTTCCACATCCATCCAATACCTCTATAAACTTCCACATCCATCCAATACCTCTATAAACTTCCACATCCATCCAATACCTCTATAAACTTCCACATCCATTCAAAACCTCTATAAACTTCCACATCCACCCATTACCTCTATAAACTTCCACATCCATCCAATACCTCTATAAACTTCCACATCCATCCAATACCTCTATAAACTTCCACATCCATCCAATACCTCTATAAACTTCCACATCCATCCATTACCTCTATAAACTTCCACATCCATCCAATACCTCTATAAACTTCCACATCCATCCAATCCTCTATAAACTTCCACATCCATCCAATACCTCTATAAACTTGCACATCCATCCAATACCTCTATAAACTTTCACATCCATCCAATACCTCTATAAACTTCCACATCCATCCAGTACCTCTATAAACTTCCACATCCATCCAGTACCTCTATAAACTTCCACATCCATCCATTACCTCTATAAACTTCCAAATCCATCCAATACCTCTATAAACTTCCACATCCATCCAGTACCTCTATAAACTTCCACATCCATCCAATACCTCTATAAACTTCCACATCCATCCAAAACCTCTATAAACTTCCACATCCATCCAATACCTCTATAAACTTCCACATCCATCCAATACCTCTATAAACTTCCACATCCATCCAATACCTCTATAAACTTCCACATCCATCCAGTACCTCTATAAACTTCCACATCCATCCAATATCTCTATAAACTTCCACATCCATCCAGTACCTCTATAAACTTCCACATCCATTCAAACCCTATATAAACTTCCACATCCATCCAGTACCTCTATAAACTTCCACATCCATCCATTACCTCTATAAACTTCCAAATCCATCCAATACCTCTATAAACTTCCACATCCATCCAGTACCTCTATAAACTTCCACATCCATCCAATACCTCTATAAACTTCCACATCCATCCAATACCTCTATAAACTTCCACATCCATCCATTACCTCTATAAACTTCCACATCCACCCAATACCTCTATAAACTTCCACATCCATCCAGTACCTCTATAAACTTCCACATCCATCCAATTCCTCTATAAACTTCCACATCCATCCAATACCTCTATAAACTTCCACATCCATCCAATACCTCTATAAACTTCCACATCCATCCAATACCTCTATAAACTTCCACATCCATCCAATACCTCTATAAACTTCCACATCCATCCAATACCTCTATAAACTTTCACATCCATCCAATACCTCTATAAACTTCCACATCCATCCAATACCTCTATAAACTTCCACATCCATCCAGTACCTCTATAAACTTCCACATCCATCCAATATCTCTATAAACTTCCACATCCATCCAGTACCTCTATAAACTTCCACATCCATTCAAACCCTATATAAACTTCCACATCCATCCAGTACCTCTATAAACTTCCACATCCATCCATTACCTCTATAAACTTCCAAATCCATCCAATACCTCTATAGACTTCCACATCCATCCAGTACCTCTATAAACTTCCACATCCATCCAATACCTCTATAAACTTCCACATCCATCCAAAACCTCTATAAACTTCCACATCCATCCAATACCTCTATAAACTTCCACATCCATCCAATACCTCTATAAACTTCCAAATCCATCCAATACCTCTATAAACTTCCACATCCATCCAGTACCTCTATAAACTTCCACATCCCATCGAATACCTCTTTAAACTTCCACATCCATCCAATACCTCTATAAACTTCCACCAATATCCAGTACCACTGTAAACTTCCACATCCATCCATTACCTCTATAAACTTCCACAACCATCCAATACCTCTATAAACTTCCACATCCATCCAATACCTCTATAAACTTCCACATCCATCCAATACCTCTATAAACTTCCACATCCATCCAATACCTCTATAAACTTCCACATCCATCCAATACCTCTATAAACTTCCACATCCATCCAGTACCTCTATAAACTTCCACATCCATCCATTACCTCTATAAACTTCCGAATCTATCCACTTCCACATCCATCCAATACCTCTATAAACTTCCACATCCATCCAATCCTCTATAAACTTCCACATCCATCCAATACCTCTATAAACTTGCACATCCATCCAATACCTCTATAAACTTTCACATCCATCCAATACCTCTATAAACTTCCACATCCATCCAATACCTCTATAAACTTCCACATCCATCCAATACCTCTATAAACTTCCACATCCATCCAGTACCTCTATAAACTTCCACATCCTTCCAGTACCTCTATAAACTTCCACATCCATCCAATATCTCTATAAACTTCCACATCCATCCAGTACCTCTATAAACTTCCACATCCATTCAAAACCTCTATAAACTTCCACATCCATACAAAACCTCTATAAACTTCCACATCCATTCAAAACCTCTATAAACTTCCACATCCATCCAGTACCTCTATAAACTTCCACATCCATCCAAAACCTCTATAAACTTCCAGATCCATCCAAAACCTCTATAAACTTCCACATCCATCCAATACCTCTATAAACTTCCACATCCATCCAATACCTCTATAAACTTCCACATCAATCCAATTCCTCTATAAACTTCCACATCCATCCAATACCTCTATAAACTTCCACATCCATCCAATACCTCTATAAACTTCCACATCCATCCAATACCTCTATAAACTTGCACATCGATCCAATACCTCTATAAACTTCCACATCCATCCATTACCTCTATTAACTTCCACATCCTCCCAATAACTCTATAAACTTCCACATCCATCCAGTACCTCTATAAACTTCCACATCCATCCAATTCCTCTATAAACTTCCACATCCATCCAATACCTCTATAAACTTCCACATCCATCCAATACCTCTATAAACTTCCACATCCATCCAATACCTCTATAAACTTCCACATCCATCCAGTACCTCTATAAACTTCCACATCCATCCAGTACCTCTATAAACTTCCACATCCATCCATTATCTCTATAAACTTCCACATCCATCCAGTACCTCTATAAACTTCCACATCCATTCAAAACCTCTATAAACTTCCACATCCATTCAAAACCTCTATAAACTTCCACATCCATTCAAAACCTCTATAAACTTCCACATCCATCCAGTACCTCTATAAACTTCCGAATCTATCCAATACCTCTATAAACTTCCACATCCATCCAATGCCTCTATAAACTTCCACATCCATCCAAAACCTCTATAAACTTCCACATCCATCCAATACCTCTATAAACTTCCACATCCATCCAATACCTCTATAAACTTCCACATCCATCCAATACCTCTATAAACTTGCACATCGATCCAATACCTCTATAAACTTCCACATCCATCCAATACCTCTATAAACTTCCACATCCATCCATTACCTCTATAAACTTCCACATCCATCCAATACCTCTATAAACTTCCACATCCATCCAATACCTCTATAAACTTCCACATCCATCCAATACCTCTATAAACTTCCACATCCATCCATTACCTCTATAAACTTCCACATCCATCCAATACCTCTATAAACTTCCACATCCATCCAATACCTCTATAAACTTCCACATCCATCCAATACCTCTATAAACTTCCACATCCATCCAATACCTCTATAAACTTTCACATCCATCCAATACCTCTATAAACTTCCACATCCATCCAGTACCTCTATAAACTTCCACATCCATTCAAAACCTCTATAAACTTCCGCATCCATCCAAAACCTCTATAAACTTCCACATCCATCCAATACCTCTATAAACTTCCACATCCATCCAATACCTCTATAAACTTACACATCCATCCAATACCTCTATAAACTTCCACATCCATCCAATACCTCTATAAACTTGCACATCGATCCAATACCTCTATAAACTTCCACATCCATCCATTACCTCTATAAACTTCCACATCCACCCAATACCTCTATAAACTTGAACATCCATCCAGTACCTCTATAAACTTCCACATCCATCCAATTCCTCTATAAACTTCCACATCCATCCAATACCTCTATAAACTTCCACAATCATCCAATACCTCTATAAACTTCCACATCCATCAAATACCTCTATAAACTTCCACATCCATCCAATACCTCTATAAACTTCCACATCCATCCAATACCTCTATAAACTTCCACATCCATCCAATACCTCTATAAACTTCCACATCCATCCAATACCTCTATAAACTTTCACATCCATCCAATACCTCTATAAACTTCCACATCCATCCAGTACCTCTATAAACTTCCACATCCATCCAATTCCTCTATAAACTTCCACATCCATCCAATACCTCTATAAACTTCCACATCCATCCAATACCTCTATAAACTTCCACATCCATCCAATACCTCTATAAACTTCCACATCCATCCAGTACCTCTATAAACTTCCACATCCATCCAGTACCTCTATAAACTTCCACATCCATCCAATATCTCTATAAACTTCCACATCCATCCAGTACCTCTATAAACTTCCACATCCATTCAAAACCTCTATAAACTTCCACATCCATTCAAAACCTCTATAAACTTCCACATCCATCCAATACCTCTATAACCTTCCACATCCATCTATTACCTCTATAAACTTCCACATACATCCAATTCCTCTATAAACTTCCACATCCATCCAATACCTCTATAAACTTCCACATCCATCCAATACCTCTATAAACTTCCACATCCATCCAATACCTCTATAAACTTCCACATCCATCCAATACCTCTATAAACTTCCACATCCATCCAGTACCTCTATAAACTTCCACAACCATCCAGTACCTCTATAAACTTCCACATCCATCCAATATCTCTATAAACTTCCACATCCATCCAGTACCTCTATAAACTTCCACATCCATTCAAAACCTCTATAAACTTCCACATCCATCCAATACCTCTATAAACTTCCACATCCATTCAAAACCTCTATAAACTTCCACATCCATCCAATACCTCTATAACCTTCCACATCCATCCAATACCTCTATAAACTTACACATCCATCCAATACCTCTATAAACTTCCACATCCATCCAATACCTCTATAAACTTCCACATCCATCCAATACCTCTATAAACTTCCACATCCATCCAATACCTCTATAAACTTACACATCCATCCAATACCTCTATAAACTTCCACATCCATCCAATACCTATATAAACTTCCACATCCATCCAGTACCTCTATAAACTTCCACATCCATCCAATATCTCTATAAACTTCCACATCCATCCAGTACCTCTATAAACTTCCACATCCATTCAAAACCTCTATAAACTTCCACATCCATCCATTACCTCTATAAACTTCCACATCCATCCAATACCTCTATAAACTTCCACATCCATCCAATACCTCTATAAACTTCCACATCCATCCAATACCTCTATAAACCTTCACATCCATCCAATACCTCTATAAACTTCCACATCCATCCAAAACCTCTATAAACTTCCACATCCATTCAATACCTCTATAAACTTACACATCCATCCAATACCTCTATAAACTTACACATCCATCCAATACCTCTATAAACTTCCACATCCATCCAATACCTATATAAACTTGCACATCGATCCAATACCTCTATAAACTTCCACATCCATCCAATACCTCTATAAACTTTCACATCCATCCAATACCTCTATAAACTTCCACATCCATCCAATACCTCTATAAACTTCCACATCCATCCAGTACCTCTATAAACTTCCACATCCATCCAGTACCTCTATAAACTTCCACATCCATCCAATATCTCTATAAACTTCCACATCCATCCAGTACCTCTATCAACTTCCACATCCATTCAAAACCTCTATAAACTTCCACATCCATCCATTACCTCTATAAACTTCCACATCCATCCAGTACCTCTATAAACTTCCACATCCATTCAAAACCTCTATAAACTTCCACATCCATCCAAAACCTCTATAAACTTCCACATCCATCCAATACCTCTATAAACTTCCACATCCATCCAATACCTCTATAAACTTACACATCCATCCAATACCTCTATAAACTTCCACATCGTTCCAATACCTATATAAACTTGCACATCGATCCAATACCTCTATAAACTTCCACATCCATCCAATACCTCTATAAACTTCCACATCCATCCATTACCTCTATAAACTTCCACATCCACCCAATACCTCTATAAACTTCCACATCCATCCAGTACCTCTATAAACTTCCACATCCCTATAATTCCTCTATAAACTTCCACATCCATCCAATACCTCTATATACTTCCACATCCATCCAATACCTCTATAAACTTTCACATCCATCCAATACCTCTATAAACTTCCACATCCATCCAATACCTCTATAAACTTACACATCCATCCAATACCTCTATAAACTTCCACATCCATCCAATACCTATATAAACTTGCACATCGATCCAATACCTCTATAAACTTCCACATCCATCCAATACCTCTATAAACTTACACATCCATCCAATACCTCTATAAACTTCCACATCCATCCAATACCTATATAAACTTGCACATCGATCCAATACCTCTATAAACTTCCACATCCATCCAATACCTCTATAAACTTCCACATCCATCCAGTACCTCTATAAACTTCCACATCCATTCAAAACCTCTATAAACTTCCACATCCATCCATTACCTCTATAAACTTCCACATCCATCCAATACCTCTATAAACTTCCACATCCATCCAATACCTCTATAAACTTCCACATCCATCCAATACCTCTATAAACCTTCACATCCATCCAATACCTCTATAAACTTCCACATCCATCCAAAACCTCTATAAACTTCCACATCCATTCAATACCTCTATAAACTTACACATCCATCCAATACCTCTATAAACTTACACATCCATCCAATACCTCTATAAACTTCCACATCCATCCAATACCTATATAAACTTGCACATCCATCCAATACCTCTATAAACTTCCACATCCATCCAATACCTCTATAAACTTTCACATCCATCCAATACCTCTATAAACTTCCACATCCATCCAATACCTCTATAAACTTCCACATCCATCCAGTACCTCTATAAACTTCCACATCCATCCAGTACCTCTATAAACTTCCACATCCATCCAATATCTCTATAAACTTCCACATCCATCCAGTACCTCTATCAACTTCCACATCCATTCAAAACCTCTATAAACTTCCACATCCATCCATTACCTCTATAAACTTCCACATCCATCCAGTACCTCTATAAACTTCCACATCCATTCAAAACCTCTATAAACTTCCACATCCATCCAAAACCTCTATAAACTTCCACATCCATCCAATACCTCTATAAACTTCCATATCCATCCAATACCTCTATAAACTTACACATCCATCCAATACCTCTATAAACTTCCACATCGTTCCAATACCTATATAAACTTGCACATCGATCCAATACCTCTATAAACTTCCACATCCATCCAATACCTCTATAAACTTCCACATCCATCCATTACCTCTATAAACTTCCACATCCACCCAATACCTCTATAAACTTCCACATCCATCCAGTACCTCTATAAACTTCCACATCCCTATAATTCCTCTATAAACTTCCACATCCATCCAATACCTCTATATACTTCCACATCCATCCAATACCTCTATAAACTTTCACATCCATCCAATACCTCTATAAACTTCCACATCCATCCAGTACCTCTATAAACTTCCACATCCATTCAAAACCTCTATAAACTTCCACATCCATCCAAAACCTCTATAAACTTCCACATCCATCCAATACCTCTATAAACTTCCACATCCATCCAATACCTCTATAAACTTACACATCCATCCAATACCTCTATAAACTTCCACATCCATCCAATACCTATATAAACTTGCACATCGATCCAATACCTCTATAAACTTCCACATCCATCCAATACCTCTATAAACTTACACATCCATCCAATACCTCTATAAACTTCCACATCCATCCAATACCTATATAAACTTGCACATCGATCCAATACCTCTATAAACTTCCACATCCATCCAATACCTCTATAAACTTCCACATCCATCCAGTACCTCTATAAACTTCCACATCCATTCAAAACCTCTATAAACTTCCACATCCATCCATTACCTCTATAAACTTCCACATCCATCCAATACCTCTATAAACTTCCACATCCATCCAATACCTCTATAAACTTCCACATCCATCCAATACCTCTATAAACCTTCACATCCATCCAATACCTCTATAAACTTCCACATCCATCCAAAACCTCTATAAACTTCCACATCCATTCAATACCTCTATAAACTTACACATCCATCCAATACCTCTATAAACTTACACATCCATCCAATACCTCTATAAACTTCCACATCCATCCAATACCTATATAAACTTGCACATCGATCCAATACCTCTATAAACTTCCACATCCATCCAATACCTCTATAAACTTTCACATCCATCCAATACCTCTATAAACTTCCACATCCATCCAATACCTCTATAAACTTCCACATCCATCCAGTACCTCTATAAACTTCCACATCCATCCAGTACCTCTATAAACTTCCACATCCATCCAATATCTCTATAAACTTCCACATCCATCCAGTACCTCTATCAACTTCCACATCCATTCAAAACCTCTATAAACTTCCACATCCATCCATTACCTCTATAAACTTCCACATCCATCCAATACCTCTATAAACTTCCACATCCATCCAATACCTCTATAAACTTCCACATCCATCCAATACCTCTATAAACTTGCACATCGATCCAATACCTCTATAAACTTCCACATCCATCCAATACCTCTATAAACTTCCACATCCATCCATTACCTCTATAAACTTCCACATCCATCCAATACCTCTATAAACTTTCACATCCATCCAGTACCTCTATAAACTTCCACATCCCTATAATTCCTCTATAAACTTCCACATCCATCCAATACCTCTATAAACTTCCACATCCATCCAATACCTCTATAAACTTTCACATCCATCCAATACCTATATAAACTTCCATACCTTAAGGGAACATTTCGGCATTTCGTGTATGATCAGTGAGAAAGTCCATATTGCAAATGTACGGTCCCTTACCTCTATAAACTTCCACATACATCCAATACCTCTATAAATTTCCACATCCACCCAATACCTCTATAAACTTCCACATCCATCCAATACCTTTATAAACTTCCACATCCATCCAGTACCTCTATAAACTCCCACATCCATCCATTACCTCTATAAACTTCCACATCCATCCAATACCTCTATAAACTTCCACATCCATCCAGTACCTCTATAAACTTCCACATCCATCGAATACCTCTATAAACTTCCACATCCATCCAATACCTCTATAAACTTCCACATCAATCCAATACCTCTATAAACTTCCACATCCATCCAATACCTCTATAAACTTCCACATCCATCCAATACCTCTATAAACTTCCACATCCATCCAGTACCTCTATAAACTTCCACATCCATCCAATACCTTTATAAACTTCCACATCCATCCAGTACCTCTATGAACCTCCACATCCATCCAATACCTCTATAAACTTCCACATCCATCCAGTACCTCTATAAACTTCCACATCCACCCAATACCTCTATAAACTTCCACATCCATCCAATACCTCTATAAACTTCCACATCCATCCAATACCTCTATAAACTTCCACATCCATCCAATACCTCTATAAACTTCCACATCCATCCAGTACCTCTATAAACTTCCACATCCATCCAATTCCTCTATAAACTTCCACATCCATCCAATATCTCTATAAACTTCCACATCCATCCAGTACCTCTATAAACTTCCACATCCATCCAATACCTCTATAAACTTCCACATCCATCCAAAACCTCTATAAACTTCCACATCCATCCAATACCTCTATAAACTTCCACATCCATCCAATACCTCTATAAACTTCCAAATCCATCCAATACCTCTATAAACTTCCACATCCATCCAGTACCTCTATAAACTTCCACATCCCATCGAATACCTCTTTAAACTTACACATCCATCCAATACCTCTATAAACTTCCACATCCATCCAGTACCACTGTAAACTTCCACATCCATCCATTACCTCTATAAACTTCCACATCCATCCAATACCTCTATAAACTTCCACATCCATCCAATACCTCTATAAACTTCCACATCCATCCAATACCTCTATAAACTTCCACATCCATCCAATACCTCTATAAACTTCCACATCCATCCAATACCTCTATAAACTTCCACATCCATCCAATACCTCTATAAACTTCCACATCCATCCAGTACCTCTATAAACTTCCACATCCATCGAATTCCTCTATAAACTTCCACATCCATCCAATACCTCTATAAACTTCCACATCAATCCAATACCTCTATAAACTTCCACATCCATCCAATACCTCTATAAACTTCCACATCCATCCAATACCTCTATAAACTTCCACATCCATCCAATACCTCTATAAACTTGCACATCGATCCAATACCTCTATAAACTTACACATCCATCCAATACCTCTATAAACTTCCACATCCATCCAATACCTCTATAAACTTCCACATCCATCCAATACCTCTATAAACTTCCACATCCATCCAATACCTCTATAAACTTCCACATCCATCCAATACCTCTATAAACTTTCACATCCATCCAATACCTCTATAAACTTCCACATCCATCCAATACCTCTATAAACTTCCACATCCATCCAATACCTCTATAAACTTCCACATCCATCCAGTACCTCTATAAACTTCCACATCCATCCAGTACCTCTATAAACTTCCACATCCATCCAATATCTCTATAAACTTCCACATCCATCCAGTACCTCTATAAACTTCCACATCCATTCAAAACCTCTATAAACTTCCACATCCATCCAATACCTCTATAAACTTCCACATCCATCCAATACCTCTATAAACTTCCACATCCATCCAATACCTCTATAAACTTCCACATCCATCCAGTACCTCTATAAACTTCCACATCCATCGAATTCCTCTATAAACTTCCACATCCATCCAATACCTCTATAAACTTCCACATCAATCCAATACCTCTATAAACTTCCACATCCATCCAATACCTCTATAAACTTCCACATCCATCCAATACCTCTATAAACTTCCACATCCATCCAATACCTCTATAAACTTGCACATCGATCCAATACCTCTATAAACTTACACATCCATCCAATACCTCTATAAACTTCCACATCCATCCAATACCTCTATAAACTTCCACATCCATCCAATACCTCTATAAACTTTCACATCCATCCAATACCTCTATAAACTTCCACATCCATCCAATACCTCTATAAACTTCCACATCCATCCAATACCTCTATAAACTTCCACATCCATCCAGTACCTCTATAAACTTCCACATCCATCCAGTACCTCTATAAACTTCCACATCCATCCAATATCTCTATAAACTTCCACATCCATCCAGTACCTCTATAAACTTCCACATCCATTCAAAACCTCTATAAACTTCCACATCCATCCAATACCTCTATAAACTTCCAAATCCATCCAATACCTCTATAAACTTCCACATCCATCCAGTACCTCTATAAACTTCCACATCCCATCGAATACCTCTTTAAACTTCCACATCCATCCAATACCTCTAAAAACTTCCACATTCATCCTGTACCACTGTAAACTTCCACATCCATCCATTACCTCTATAAACTTCCACATCCATCCAATACCTCTATAAACTTCCACATCCATCCAATACCTCTATAAACTTCCACATCCATCCAATACCTCTATAAACTTCCACATCCATCCAATACCTCTATAAACTTCCACATCCATCCAATACCTCTATAAACTTCCACATCCATCCAATACCTCTATAAACTTCCACATCCATCCAATACCTCTTTAAACTTCCACATCCATCCATTACCTCTATAAACTTCCACATACATCCAATACCTCTATAAACTTCCACATCCACCCAATACCTCTATAAACTTCCACATCCATCCAATACCTTTATAAACTTCCACATCCATCCAGTACCTCTATAAACCTCCACATCCATCCAATACCTCTATAAACTTCCACATCCATCCAATACCTCTATAAACTTCCACATCCATCCAGTACCTCTATAAACTTCCACATTCATCCAGTACCTCTATAAACTCCCACATCCATCCATTACCTCTATAAACTTCCACATCCATTCAAAACCTCTATAAACTTCCACATCCATCCAATACCTCTATAAACTTCCAAATCCATCCAATACCTCTATAAACTTCCACATCCATCCAGTACCTCTATAAACTTCCACATCCCATCGAATACCTCTTTAAACTCCCACATCCATCCATTACCTCTATAAACTTCCACATCCATCCAATACCTCTATAAACTTCCACATCCATCCAGTACCTCTATAAACTTCCACATCCATCGAATTCCTCTATAAACTTCCACATCCATCCAATACCTCTATAAACTTCCACATCAATCCAATACCTCTATAAACTTCCACATCCATCCAATACCTCTATAAACTTCCACATCCATCCAATACCTCTATAAACTTCCACATCCATCCAATACCTCTATAAACTTGCACATCGATCCAATACCTCTATAAACTTACACATCCATCCAATACCTCTATAAACTTCCACATCCATCCAATACCTCTATAAACTTCCACATCCATCCAGTACCTCTATAAACTTCCACATCCATCCAATATCTCTATAAACTTCCACATCCATCCAGGACCTCTATAAACTTCCACATCCATTCAAAACCTCTATAAACTTCCACATCCATCCAATACCTCTATAAACTTCCAAATCCATCCAATACCTCTATAAACTTCCACATCCATCCAGTACCTCTATAAACTTCCACATCCCATCGAATACCTCTTTAAACTTCCACATCCATCCAATACCTCTAAAACCTTCCACATTCATCCAGTACCACTGTAAACTTCCACATCCATCCATTACCTCTATAAACTTCCACATCCATCCAACACCTCTATAAACTTCCACATCCATCCAATACCTCTATAAACTTCCACATCCATCCAATTCCTCTATAAACTTCCACATCCATCCAATACCTCTATAAACTTCCACATCCATCCAATACCTCTATAAACTTCCACATCCATCCAATACCTCTATAAACTTCCACATCCATCCAATACCTCTTTAAACTTCCACATCCATCCATTACCTCTATAAACTTCCACATACATCCAATACCTCTATAAACTTCCACATCCACCCAATACCTCTATAAACTTCCACATCCATCCAATACCTTTATAAACTTCCACATCCATCCAGTACCTCTATAAACCTCCACATCCATCCAATACCTCTATAAACTTCCACATCCATCCAATACCTCTATAAACTTCCACATCCATCCAGTACCTCTATAAACTTCCACATTCATCCAGTACCTCTATAAACTCCCACATCCATCCATTACCTCTATAAACTTCCACATCCATTCAAAACCTCTATAAACTTCCACATCCATCCAATACCTCTATAAACTTCCAAATCCATCCAATACCTCTATAAACTTCCACATCCATCCAGTACCTCTATAAACTTCCACATCCCATCGAATACCTCTTTAAACTTCCACATCCATCCAATACCTCTAAAAACTTCCACATCCATCCAGTACCACTGTAAACTTCCACATAAATCCATTACCTCTATAAACTTCCACATCCATCCAATACCTCTATAAACTTCCACATCCATCCAATTCCTCTATAAACTTCCACATCCATCCAATACCTCTATAAACTTCCACATCCATCCAATACCTCTATAAACTTCCACATCCATCCAATACCTCTATAAACTTCCACATCCATCCAATACCTCTTTAAACTTCCACATCCATCCATTACCTCTATAAACTTCCACATACATCCAATACCTCTATAAACTTCCACATCCACCCAATACCTCTATAAACTTCCACATCCATCCAATACCTTTATAAACTTCCACATCCATCCAGTACCTCTATAAACCTCCACATCCATCCAATACCTCTATAAACTTCCACATCCATCCAGTACCTCTATAAACTTCCACATCCATCCAATACCTCTATAAACTCCCACATCCATCCATTACCTCTATAAACTTCCACATCCATCCAATACCTCTATAAACTTCCACATCCATCCAATACCTCTATAAACTTCCACATCCATCCAATACCTCTATAAACTTCCACATCCATCCAATACCTCTATAAACTTCCACATCAATCAAATACCTCTATAAACTTCCACATCCATCCAATACCTCTATAAACTTCCACATCCATCCAATACCTCTATAAACTTCCACATCCATCCAATACCTCTATAAACTTGCACATCGATCCAATACCTCTATAAACTTACACATCCATCCACTACCTCTATAAACTTCCACATCCATCCATTACCTCTATTAACTTCCAAATCCACCCAATAACTCTATAAACTTCCACATCCATCCAGTACCTCTATAAACTTCCACATCCATCCAATTCCTCTATAAACTTCCACATCCATCCAATACCTCTATAAACTTCCACATCCATCCAATACCTCTATAAACTTCCACATCCATCCAATACCTCTATAAACTTCCACATCCATCCAGTACCTCTATAAACTTCCACATCCATCCATACCTCTATAAACTTCCACATCCATCCAATGTACCTCTATAAACTTCCACATCCATCCAGTACCTCTATAAACTTCCACATCTCTATAAATCCACATCCAAAACCTCTATAAACTCCACATCCACATCCATTCCACATCCAAACCTCTATAAACTTCCACATCCATCCAATACCTCTATAAACTTCCACATCCGTCCAATACCTATATAAACTTGCACATCGATCCAATACCTCTATAAACTTCCACATCCATCCAGTACCTCTATAAACTTCCACATCCATCCAATTCCTCTATAAACTTCCACATCCATCCAATACCTCTATAAACTTCCACATCCATCCAATACCTCTATAAACTTCCACATCTCCATCCAATACCTCTATAAACTTCCACATCCATCCAAGTACCTCTATAAACTTCCACATCCATCCAATACCTCTATAAACTTTCCACATCCATCCAATACCTCTATAAACTTCCACATCCATCCAATACCTCTATAAACTTCCACATCCATCCAATATCTCTATAAACTTCCACATCCATCCAGTACCTCTATAAACTTCCACATCCATCCAATACCTCTATAAACTTCCACATCCATCCATTACCTCTATAAACTTCCACATCCATCCAATACCTCTATAAACTTCCACATCCATCCAGTATGTAAACTTCCACATAAATCCATTACCTCTATAAACTTCCACATCCATCCAATACCTCTATAAACTTCCACATCCATCCAATTCCTCTATAAACTTCCACATCCATCCAATACCTCTATAAACTTCCACATCCATCCAATACCTCTATAAACTTCCACATCCATCCAATACCTCTATAAACTTCCACATCCATCCAATACCTCTTTAAACTTCCACATCCATCCATTACCTCTATAAACTTCCACATACATCCAATACCTCTAACTTCCACATCCACCCAATACCTCTATAAACTTCCACATCCATCCAATACCTTTATAAATCCATCCAATACCTCTATAAACTTCCATCCACATCCATCCAATACCCTCTATAATCGATCCAATACCTCTATAAACTTACACATCCATCCACTACCTCTATAAACTTCCACATCCATCCATTACCTCTATTAACTTCCAAATCCACCCAATAACTCTATAAACTTCCACATCCATCCAGTACCTCTATAAACTTCCACATCCATCCAATTCCTCTATAAACTTCCACATCCATCCAATACCTCTATAAACTTCCACATCCATCCAATACCTCTATAAACTTCCACATCCATCCAATACCTCTATAAACTTCCACATCCATCCAGTACCTCTATAAACTTCCACATCCATCCAGTACCTCTATAAACTTCCACATCCATCCAATGTCTCTATAAACTTCCACATCCATCCAGTACCTCTATAAACTTCCACATCCATTCAAAACCTCTATAAACTTCCACATCCATTCAAAACCTCTATAAACTTCCACATCCATCCAATACCTCTATAAACTTCCACATCCGTCCAATACCTATATAAACTTGCACATCGATCCAATACCTCTATAAACTTCCACATCCATCCAGTACCTCTATAAACTTCCACATCCATCCAATTCCTCTATAAACTTCCACATCCATCCAATACCTCTATAAACTTCCACATCCATCCAATACCTCTATAAACTTCCACATCTATCCAATACCTCTATAAACTTCCACATCCATCCAATACCTCTATAAACTTCCACATCCATCCAATACCTCTATAAACTTTCACATCCATCCAATACCTCTATAAACTTCCACATCCATCCAATACCTCTATAAACTTCCACATCCATCCAATATCTCTATAAACTTCTGTAAACTTCCACATCCATCCAATACCTCTATAAACTTCCACATCCATCCAATACCTCTATAAACTTCCACATCCATCCAATGCCTCTATAAACTTCCACATCCATCCAATACCTCTATTAACTTCCACATCCATCCAGTACCTCTATAAACTTCCACATCCATCCAATACCTCTATAAACTTCCACATCCATCCAGTACCTCTATAAACTTCCACATCCATCCAGTACCTCTATAAACTTCCACATCCATCCAATACCTCTATAAACTTCCACATCCATCCAATACCTCTATAAACTTCCACATCCATCCAATACCTCTATAAACTTCCACATCCATCCAGTACCTCTATAAACTTCCACATCCATCCAGTACCGCTATAAACTTCCACATCCATCCAATATCTCTATAAACTTCCACATCCATCCAGTACCTCTATAAACTTCCACATCCATTCAAAACCTCTATAAACTTCCACATCCATTCAAAACCTCTATAAACTTCCACATCCATCCAATACCTCTATAAACTTCCACATCCATCCAATACCTCTATAAACTTCCACATCCATCCAATACCTCTATAAACTTCCACATCCATCCAGTACCTCTATAAACTTCCACATCCATCCAGTACCGCTATAAACTTCCACATCCATCCAATATCTCTATAAACTTCCACATCCATCCAGTACCTCTATAAACTTCCACATCCATTCAAAACCTCTATAAACTTCCACATCCATTCAAAACCTCTATAAACTTCCACATCCATCCAATACCTCTATAAACTTCCACATCCATCTATTACCTCTATAAACTTCCACATCCACCCAATACCTCTATAAACTTCCACATCCATCCAGTACCTCTATAAACTTCCACATCCATCCAATTCCTCTATAAACTTCCACATCCATCCAATACCTCTATAAACTTCCACATCCATCCAATACCTCTATAAACTTCCACATCCATCCAATACCTCTATAAACTTTCACATCCATCCAATACCTCTATAAACTTCCACATCCATCCAATATATCTATAAACTTCCACATCCATCCAGTACCTCTATAAACTTCCACATCCATCAAGTACCTCTATAAACTTCCACATCCATCCAGTACCGCTATAAACTTCCACATCCATCCAATATCTCTATAAACTTCCACATCCATCCAGTACCTCTATAAACTTCCACATCCATTCAAAACCTCTATAAACTTCCACATCCATTCAAAACCTCTATAAACTTCCACATCCATCCAATACCTCTATAAACTTCCACATCCATCTATTACCTCTATAAACTTCCACATCCACCCAATACCTCTATAAACTTCCACATCCATCCAGTACCTCTATAAACTTCCACATCCATCCAATTCCTCTATAAACTTCCACATCCATCCAATACCTCTATAAACTTCCACATCCATCCAATACCTCTATAAACTTCCACATCCATCCAATACCTCTATAAACTTTCACATCCATCCAATACCTCTATAAACTTCCACATCCATCCAATATATCTATAAACTTCCACATCCATCCAGTACCTCTATAAACTTCCACATCCATCCAATACCTCTATAAACTTCCACATCCATCCAGTACCTCTATAAACTTCCACATCCATCCAGTACCTCTATAAACTTCCACATCCATCCAATATCTCTATAAACTTCCACATCCATCCAGTACCTCTATAAACTTCCACATCCATTCAAAACCTCTATAAACTTCCACATCCATTCAAAACCTCTAGAAACTTCCACATCCATCTATTACCTCTATAAACTTCCACATCCACCCAATACCTCTATAAACTTCCACATCCATCCAGTACCTCTATAAACTTCCACATCCATCCAATACCTCTATAAACTTCCACATCCATCCAATACCTCTATAAACTTCCACATCCATCCAATACCTCTATAAACTTCCACATCCATCCAATACCTCTATAAACTTCCACATCCATCCAATACCTCTATAAACTTTCACATCCATCCAATACCTCTATAAACTTCCACATCCATCCATTACCTCTATAAACTTCCACATCCATCCAATACCTCTATAAACTTCCACATCCATCCAGTACCTCTATAAACTTCCACATCCATCCAGTACCTCTATAAACTTCCACATCCATCCAATATCTCTATAACTTCCACATCCATCCAGTACCTCTATAAACTTCCACATCCATTCAAAACCTCTATAAACTTCCACATCCATTCAAAACCTCTATAAACTTCCACATCCATCCAGTACCTCTATAAAACTTCCACATCCATCCAATACCTCTATAAACTTCCACATCCATCCAATACCTCTATAAACTTCCACATCCATCCAATACCTCTATTAACTTCCACATCCATCCAATACCTCTATAAACTTCCACATCCATCCAATACCTCTATAAACTTTCACATCCATCCAATACCTCTATAAACTTCCACATCCATCCAATACCTCTATAAACTTCCACATCCATCCAATATCTCTATAAACTTCCACATCCATCCAGTACCTCTATAAACTTCCACATCCATCCAATACCTCTATAAACTTCCACATCCATCCAATATCTCTATAAACTTCCACATCCATCCAGTACCTCTATAAACTTCCACATCCATCCAATACCTCTATAAACTTCCACATCCATCCAATATCTCTATAAACTTCCACATCCATCCAGTACCTCTATAAACTTCCACATCCATCCAATACCTCTATAAACTTCCACATCCATCCAGTACCTCTATAAACTTCCACATCCATCCAATACCTCTATAAATTCCACATCCATCCAGTACCTCTATAAACTTCCACATCCATCCAGTACCTCTATAAACTTCCACATCCATCCAATACCTCTATAAACTTCCACATCCATCCAATACCTCTATAAACTTCCACATCCATCCAATGCCTCTATAAACTTCCACATCCATCCAGTACCTCTATAAACTTCCACATCCATCCAATATCTCTATAACGTCCACATCCATCCAGTACCTCTATAAACTTCCACATCCATTCAATACCTCTATAAACTTCCACATCCATCCAATATCTCTATAAACTTCCACATCCATCCAATACCTCTATAAACTTCCACATCCATCCAATACCTCTATAAACTTCCACATCCATCCAATGCCTCTATAAACTTCCACATCCATTCAATACCTCTATAAACTTCCACATCCATCCAGTACCTCTATAAACTTCCACATCCATCCAATACCTCTATAAACTTCCACATCCATCCAGTACCTCTATAGACTTCCACATCCATCCAGTACCTCTATAAACTTCCACATCCATCCAATACCTCTATAAACTTCCCCATCCATCCAGTACCTCTATAAACTTCCACATCCATCCAGTACCTCTATAAACTTCCACATCCATCCAATATCTCTATAAACTTCCACATCCATCCAGTACCTCTATAAACTTCCACATCCATTCAAAACCTCTATAAACTTCCACATCCATTCAAAACCTCTAGAAACTTCCACATCCATCTATTACCTCTATAAACTTCCACATCCACCCAATACCTCTATAAACTTCCACATCCATCCAGTACCTCTATAAACTTCCACATCCATCCAATACCTCTATAAACTTCCACATCCATCCAATACCTCTATAAACTTCCACATCCATCCAATACCTCTATAAACTTCCACATCCATCCAATACCTCTATAAACTTCCACATCCATCCAATACCTCTATAAACTTTCACATCCATCCAATACCTCTATAAACTTCCACATCCATCCATTACCTCTATAAACTTCCACATCCATCCAATACCTCTATAAACTTCCACATCCATCCAGTACCTCTATAAACTTCCACATCCATCCAGTACCTCTATAAACTTCCACATCCATCCAATATCTCTATAACTTCCACATCCATCCAGTACCTCTATAAACTTCCACATCCATTCAAAACCTCTATAAACTTCCACATCCATTCAAAACCTCTATAAACTTCCACATCCATCCAGTACCTCTATAAACTTCCACATCCATCCAATACCTCTATAAACTTCCACATCCATCCAATACCTCTATAAACTTCCACATCCATCCAATACCTCTATTAACTTCCACATCCATCCAATACCTCTATAAACTTCCACATCCATCCAATACCTCTATAAACTTTCACATCCATCCAATACCTCTATAAACTTCCACATCCATCCAATACCTCTATAAACTTCCACATCCATCCAATATCTCTATAAACTTCCACATCCATCCAGTACCTCTATAAACTTCCACATCCATCCAATACCTCTATAAACTTCCACATCCATCCAATATCTCTATAAACTTCCACATCCATCCAGTACCTCTATAAACTTCCACATCCATCCAATACCTCTATAAACTTCCACATCCATCCAATATCTCTATAAACTTCCACATCCATCCAGTACCTCTATAAACTTCCACATCCATCCAATACCTCTATAAACTTCCACATCCATCCAGTACCTCTATAAACTTCCACATCCATCCAATACCTCTATAAATTCCACATCCATCCAGTACCTCTATAAACTTCCACATCCATCCAGTACCTCTATAAACTTCCACATCCATCCAATACCTCTATAAACTTCCACATCCATCCAATACCTCTATAAACTTCCACATCCATCCAATGCCTCTATAAACTTCCACATCCATCCAGTACCTCTATAAACTTCCACATCCATCCAATATCTCTATAACGTCCACATCCATCCAGTACCTCTATAAACTTCCACATCCATTCAATACCTCTATAAACTTCCACATCCATCCAATATCTCTATAAACTTCCACATCCATCCAATACCTCTATAAACTTCCACATCCATCCAATACCTCTATAAACTTCCACATCCATCCAATGCCTCTATAAACTTCCACATCCATTCAATACCTCTATAAACTTCCACATCCATCCAGTACCTCTATAAACTTCCACATCCATCCAATACCTCTATAAACTTCCACATCCATCCAGTACCTCTATAAACTTCCACATCCATCCAGTACCTCTATAAACTTCCACATCCATCCAATACCTCTATAAACTTCCACATCCATCCAATACCTCTATAAACTTCCACATCCATCCAATACCTCTATAAACTTCCACATCCATCCAATACCTCTATAAACTTCCACATCCATCCAATACCTCTATAAACTTCCACATCCATCCAATATATCTATAAACTTCCACATCCATCCAGTACCTCTATAAACTTCCACATCCATCCAATACCTCTATAAACTTCCACATCCATCCAGTACCTCTATAAACTTCCACATCCATCCAGTACCTCTATAAACTTCCACATCCATCCAATATCTCTATAAACTTCCACATCCATTCAAAACCTCTATAAACTTCCACATCCATTCAAAACCTCTATAAACTTCCACATCCATCCAATACCTCTATAAACTTCCACATCCATCTATTACCTCTATAAACTTCCACATCCACCCAATACCTCTATAAACTTCCACATCCATCCAGTACCTCTATAAACTTCCACATCCATCCAATTCCTCTATAAACTTCCACATCCATCCAATACCTCTATAAACTTCCACATCCATCCAATACCTCTATAAACTTCCACATCCATCCAATACCTCTATAAACTTTCACATCCATCCAATACCTCTATAAACTTCCACATCCATCCAATACCTCTATAAACTTCCACATCCATCCAATACCTCTATAAACTTCCACATCCATCTATTACCTCTATAAACTTCCACATCCACCCAATACCTCTATAAACTTCCACATCCATCCAGTACCTCTATAAACTTCCACATCCATCCAATTCCTCTATAAACTTCCACATCCATCCAATACCTCTATAAACTTCCACATCCATCCAATACCTCTATAAACTTCCACATCCATCCAATACCTCTATAAACTTTCACATCCATCCAATACCTCTATAAACTTCCACATCCATCCAATACCTCTATAAACTTCCACATCCATCCAATATATCTATAAACTTCCACATCCATCCAGTACCTCTATAAACTTCCACATCCATCCAATACCTCTATAAACTTCCACATCCATCCAGTACCTCTATAAACTTCCACATCCATCCAGTACCTCTATAAACTTCCACATCCATCCAATATCTCTATAAACTTCCACATCCATCCAGTACCTCTATAAACTTCCACATCCATTCAAAACCTCTATAAACTTCCACATCCATTCAAAACCTCTAGAAACTTCCACATCCATCTATTACCTCTATAAACTTCCACATCCACCCAATACCTCTATAAACTTCCACATCCATCCAGTACCTCTATAAACTTCCACATCCATCCAATACCTCTATAAACTTTCACATCCATCCAATACCTCTATAAACTTCCACATCCATCCAATATATCTATAAACTTCCACATCCATCCAGTACCTCTATAAACTTCCACATCCATCCAATACCTCTATAAACTTCCACATCCATCCAGTACCTCTATAAACTTCCACATCCATCCAGTACCTCTATAAACTTCCACATCCATCCAATATCTCTATAAACTTCCACATCCATCCAGTACCTCTATAAACTTCCACATCCATTCAAAACCTCTATAAACTTCCACATCCATTCAAAACCTCTATAAACTTCCACATCCATCCAATACCTCTATAACCTTCCACATCCATCTATTACCTCTATAAACTTCCACATCCATCCAGTACCTCTATAAACTTCCACATCCATCCAATACCTCTATAAACTTCCACATCCATCCAGTACCTCTATAAACTTCCACATCCATCCAGTACCTCTATAAACTTCCACATCCATCCAATATCTCTATAAACTTCCACATCCATCCAGTACCTCTATAAACTTCCACATCCATTCAAAACCTCTATAAACTTCCACATCCATTCAAAACCTCTAGAAACTTCCACATCCATCTATTACCTCTATAAACTTCCACATCCACCCAATACCTCTATAAACTTCCACATCCATCCAGTACCTCTATAAACTTCCACATCCATCCAATACCTCTATAAACTTTCACATCCATCCAATACCTCTATAAACTTCCACATCCATCCAATATATCTATAAACTTCCACATCCATCCAGTACCTCTATAAACTTCCACATCCATCCAATACCTCTATAAACTTCCACATCCATCCAGTACCTCTATAAACTTCCACATCCATCCAGTACCTCTATAAACTTCCACATCCATCCAATATCTCTATAAACTTCCACATCCATCCAGTACCTCTATAAACTTCCACATCCATTCAAAACCTCTATAAACTTCCACATCCGTTCAAAACCTCTAGAAACTTCCACATCCATCTATTACCTCTATAAACTTCCACATCCACCCAATACCTCTATAAACTTCCACATCCATCCAGTACCTCTATAAACTTCCACATCCATCCAATACCTCTATAAACTTCCACATCCATCCAATACCTCTATAAACTTCCACATCCATCCAATACCTCTATAAACTTCCACATCCATCCAATACCTCTATAAACTTCCACATCCATCCAATACCTCTATAAACTTTCACATCCATCCAATACCTCTATAAACTTCCACATCCATCCAATACCTCTATAAACTTCCACATCCATCCAATATCTCTATAAACTTCCACATCCATCCAGTACCTCTATAAACTTCCACATCCATCCAATACCTCTATAAACTTCCACATCCATCCATTACCTCTATAAACTTCCACATCCATCCAATACCTCTATAAACTTCCACATCCATCCAGTACCTCTATAAACTTCCACATCCATCCAGTACCTCTATAAACTTCCACATCCATCCAATACCTCTATAAACTTCCACATCCATCCAATATCTCTATAAACTTCCACATCCATCCAGTACCTCTATAAACTTCCACATCCATCCAATACCTCTATAAACTTCCACATCCATCCATTACCTCTATAAACTTCCACATCCATCCAATACCTCTATAAACTTCCACATCCATCCAGTACCTCTATAAACTTCCACATCCATCCAGTACCTCTATAAACTTCCACATCCACCCAATACCTCTATAAACTTCCACATCCATCCAGTACCTCTATAAACTTCCACATCCATCCAATTCCTCTATAAACTTCCACATCCATCCAATACCTCTATAAACTTCCACATCCATCCAATACCTCTATAAACTTCCACATCCATCCAATACCTCTATAAACTTTCACATCCATCCAATACCTCTATAAACTTACACATCCATCCAATACCTCTATAAACTTCCACATCCATCCAATACCTCTATAAACTTCCACATCCATCTATTACCTCTATAAACTTCCACATCCACCCAATACCTTTATAAACTTCCACATCCATCCAGTACCTCTATAAACTTCCACATCCATCCAATTCCTCTATAAACTTCCACATCCATCCAATACCTCTATAAACTTCCACATCCATCCAATACCTCTATAAACTTCCACATCCATCCAATACCTCTATAAACTTCCACATCCATCCAATATATCTATAAACTTCCACATCCATCCAGTACCTCTATAAACTTCCACATCCATCCAATACCTCTATAAACTTCCACATCCATCCAGTACCTCTATAAACTTCCACATCCATCCAGTACCTCTATAAACTTCCACATCCATCCAATATCTCTATAAACTTCCACATCCATCCAGTACCTCTATAAACTTCCACATCCATTCAAAACCTCTATAAACTTCCACATCCATTCAAAACCTCTAGAAACTTCCACATCCATCTATTACCTCTATAAACTTCCACATCCATCCAGTACCTCTATAAACTTCCACATCCATCCAATACCTCTATAAACTTCCACATCCATCCATTACCTCTATAAACTTCCACATCCATCCAATACCTCTATAAACTTCCACATCCATCCAGTACCTCTATAAACTTCCACATCCATCCAGTACCTCTATAAACTTCCACATCCATCCAATACCTCTATAAACTTCCACATCCATCCAATACCTCTATAAACTTCCACATCCATCCAATGCCTCTATAAACTTCCACATCCATCCAGTACCTCTATAAACTTCCACATCCATCCAATTCCTCTATAAACTTCCACATCCATCCAATACCTCTATAAACTTCCACATCCATCCAATACCTCTATAAACTTCCACATCCATCCAATATATCTATAAACTTCCACATCCATCCAGTACCTCTATAAACTTCCACATCCATCCAATACCTCTATAAACTTCCACATCCATCCAGTACCTCTATAAACTTCCACATCCATCCAGTACCTCTATAAACTTCCACATCCATCCAATATCTCTATAAACTTCCACATCCATTCAAAACCTCTATAAACTTCCACATCCATTCAAAACCTCTATAAACTTCCACATCCATCCAATACCTCTATAAACTTCCACATCCATCTATTACCTCTATAAACTTCCACATCCACCCAATACCTCTATAAACTTCCACATCCATCCAGTACCTCTATAAACTTCCACATCCATCCAATTCCTCTATAAACTTCCACATCCATCCAATACCTCTATAAACTTCCACATCCATCCAATACCTCTATAAACTTCCACATCCATCCAATACCTCTATAAACTTTCACATCCATCCAATACCTCTATAAACTTCCACATCCATCCAATACCTCTATAAACTTCCACATCCATCCAATACCTCTATAAACTTCCACATCCATCTATTACCTCTATAAACTTCCACATCCACCCAATACCTCTATAAACTTCCACATCCATCCAGTACCTCTATAAACTTCCACATCCATCCAATTCCTCTATAAACTTCCACATCCATCCAATACCTCTATAAACTTCCACATCCATCCAATACCTCTATAAACTTCCACATCCATCCAATACCTCTATAAACTTCCACATCCATCCAATATATCTATAAACTTCCACATCCATCCAGTACCTCTATAAACTTCCACATCCATCCAATACCTCTATAAACTTCCACATCCATCCAGTACCTCTATAAACTTCCACATCCATCCAGTACCTCTATAAACTTCCACATCCATCCAATATCTCTATAAACTTCCACATCCATCCAGTACCTCTATAAACTTCCACATCCATTCAAAACCTCTAGAAACTTCCACATCCATTCAAAACCTCTAGAAACTTCCACATCCATCTATTACCTCTATAAACTTCCACATCCATCCAGTACCTCTATAAACTTCCACATCCATCCAATACCTCTATAAACTTCCACATCCATCCATTACCTCTATAAACTTCCACATCCATCCAATACCTCTATAAACTTCCACATCCATCCAGTACCTCTATAAACTTCCACATCCATCCAGTACCTCTATAAACTTCCACATCCATCCAATACCTCTATAAACTTCCACATCCATCCAATACCTCTATAAACTTCCACATCCATCCAATGCCTCTATAAACTTCCACATCCATCCAGTACCTCTATAAACTTCCACATCCATCCAATTCCTCTATAAACTTCCACATCCATCCAATACCTCTATAAACTTCCACATCCATCCAATACCTCTATAAACTTCCACATCCATCCAATAACTCTATAAACTTCCACATCCATCCAATATATCTATAAACTTCCACATCCATCCAGTACCTCTATAAACTTCCACATCCATCCAATACCTCTATAAACTTCCACATCCATCCAGTACCTCTATAAACTTCCACATCCATCCAGTACCTCTATAAACTTCCACATCCATCCAATATCTCTATAAACTTCCACATCCATCCAGTACCTCTATAAACTTCCACATCCATTCAAAACCTCTATAAACTTCCACATCCATTCAAAACCTCTATAAACTTCCACATCCATCCAATACCTCTATAAACTTCCACATCCATCTATTACCTCTATAAACTTCCACATCCACCCAATACCTCTATAAACTTCCACATCCATCCAGTACCTCTATAAACTTCCACATCCATCCAATTCCTCTATAAACTTCCACATCCATCCAATACCTCTATAAACTTCCACATCCATCCAATACCTCTATAAACTTCCACATCCATCCAATACCTCTATAAACTTTCACATCCATCCAATACCTCTATAAACTTCCACATCCATCCAATACCTCTATAAACTTCCACATCCATCCAATACCTCTATAAACTTCCACATCCATCTATTACCTCTATAAACTTCCACATCCACCCAATACCTCTATAAACTTCCACATCCATCCAGTACCTCTATAAACTTCCACATCCATCCAATTCCTCTATAAACTTCCACATCCATCCAATACCTCTATAAACTTCCACATCCATCCAATACCTCTATAAACTTCCACATCCATCCAATACCTCTATAAACTTTCACATCCATCCAATACCTCTATAAACTTCCACATCCATCCAATACCTCTATAAACTTCCACATCCATCCAATATATCTATAAACTTCCACATCCATCCAGTACCTCTATAAACTTCCACATCCATCCAATACCTCTATAAACTTCCACATCCATCCAGTACCTCTATAAACTTCCACATCCATCCAGTACCTCTATAAACTTCCACATCCATCCAATATCTCTATAAACTTCCACATCCATCCAGTACCTCTATAAACTTCCACATCCATTCAAAACCTCTATAAACTTCCACATCCATTCAAAACCTCTAGAAACTTCCACATCCATCTATTACCTCTATAAACTTCCACATCCACCCAATACCTCTATAAACTTCCACATCCATCCAGTACCTCTATAAACTTCCACATCCATCCAATACCTCTATAAACTTTCACATCCATCCAATACCTCTATAAACTTCCACATCCATCCAATATATCTATAAACTTCCACATCCATCCAGTACCTCTATAAACTTCCACATCCATCCAATACCTCTATAAACTTCCACATCCATCCAGTACCTCTATAAACTTCCACATCCATCCAGTACCTCTATAAACTTCCACATCCATCCAATATCTCTATAAACTTCCACATCCATCCAGTACCTCTATAAACTTCCACATCCATTCAAAACCTCTATAAACTTCCACATCCATTCAAAACCTCTATAAACTTCCACATCCATCCAATACCTCTATAACCTTCCACATCCATCTATTACCTCTATAAACTTCCACATCCATCCAGTACCTCTATAAACTTCCACATCCATCCAATATATCTATAAACTTCCACATCCATCCAGTACCTCTATAAACTTCCACATCCATCCAATACCTCTATAAACTTCCACATCCATCCAGTACCTCTATAAACTTCCACATCCATCCAGTACCTCTATAAACTTCCACATCCATCCAATATCTCTATAAACTTCCACATCCATCCAGTACCTCTATAAACTTCCACATCCATTCAAAACCTCTATAAACTTCCACATCCATTCAAAACCTCTAGAAACTTCCACATCCATCTATTACCTCTATAAACTTCCACATCCACCCAATACCTCTATAAACTTCCACATCCATCCAGTACCTCTATAAACTTCCACATCCATCCAATACCTCTATAAACTTTCACATCCATCCAATACCTCTATAAACTTCCACATCCATCCAATATATCTATAAACTTCCACATCCATCCAGTACCTCTATAAACTTCCACATCCATCCAATACCTCTATAAACTTCCACATCCATCCAGTACCTCTATAAACTTCCACATCCATCCAGTACCTCTATAAACTTCCACATCCATCCAATATCTCTATAAACTTCCACATCCATCCAGTACCTCTATAAACTTCCACATCCATTCAAAACCTCTATAAACTTCCACATCCATTCAAAACCTCTAGAAACTTCCACATCCATCTATTACCTCTATAAACTTCCACATCCACCCAATACCTCTATAAACTTCCACATCCATCCAATACCTCTATAAACTTCCACATCCATCCAATACCTCTATAAACTTCCACATCCATCCAATACCTCTATAAACTTCCACATCCATCCAATACCTCTATAAACTTTCACATCCATCCAATACCTCTATAAACTTCCACATCCATCCAATACCTCTATAAACTTCCACATCCATCCAATATCTCTATAAACTTCCACATCCATCCAGTACCTCTATAAACTTCCACATCCATCCAATACCTCTATAAACTTCCACATCCATCCATTACCTCTATAAACTTCCACATCCATCCAATACCTCTATAAACTTCCACATCCATCCAGTACCTCTATAAACTTCCACATCCATCCAGTACCTCTATAAACTTCCACATCCATCCAATATCTCTATAACTTCCACATCCATCCAGTACCTCTATAAACTTCCACATCCATTCAAAACCTCTATAAACTTCCACATCCATTCAAAACCTCTATAAACTTCCACATCCATCCAGTACCTCTATAAACTTCCACATCCATCCAATACCTCTATAAACTTCCACATCCATCCAATACCTCTATAAACTTCCACATCCATCCAATACCTCTATTAACTTCCACATCCATCCAATACCTCTATAAACTTCCACATCCATCCAATACCTCTATAAACTTTCACATCCATCCAATACCTCTATAAACTTCCACATCCATCCAATACCTCTATAAACTTCCACATCCATCCAATATCTCTATAAACTTCCACATGCATCCAGTACCTCTATAAACTTCCACATCCATCCAATACCTCTATAAACTTCCACATCCATCCAATATCTCTATAAACTTCCACATCCATCCAGTACCTCTATAAACTTCCACATCCATCCAATACCTCTATAAACTTCCACATCCATCCATTACCTCTATAAACTTCCACATCCATCCAATACCTCTATAAACTTCCACATCCATCCAGTACCTCTATAAACTTCCACATCCATCCAGTACCTCTATAAACTTCCACATCCATCCAATACCTCTATAAACTTCCACATCCATCCAATACCTCTATAAACTTCCACATCCATCCAATGCCTCTATAAACTTCCACATCCATCCAGTACCTCTATAAACTTCCACATCCATCCAATATCTCTATAACGTCCACATCCATCCAGTACCTCTATAAACTTCCACATCCATTCAATACCTCTATAAACTTCCACATCCATCCAATATCTCTATAAACTTCCACATCCATCCAATACCTCTATAAACTTCCACATCCATCCAATACCTCTATAAACTTCCACATCCATCCAATGCCTCTATAAACTTCCACATCCATTCAATACCTCTATAAACTTCCACATCCATCCAGTACCTCTATAAACTTCCACATCCATCCAATACCTCTATAAACTTCCACATCCATCCAGTACCTCTATAAACTTCCACATCCATCCAGTACCTCTATAAACTTCCACATCCATCCAATACCTCTATAAACTTCCACATCCATCCAATACCTCTATAAACTTCCACATCCATCCAATACCTCTATAAACTTCCACATCCATCCAATACCTCTATAAACTTCCACATCCATCCAATACCTCTATAAACTTCCACATCCATCCAATATATCTATAAACTTCCACATCCATCCAGTACCTCTATAAACTTCCACATCCATCCAATACCTCTATAAACTTCCACATCCATCCAGTACCTCTATAAACTTCCACATCCATCCAGTACCTCTATAAACTTCCACATCCATCCAATATCTCTATAAACTTCCACATCCATCCAATACCTCTATAAACTTCCACATCCATCCAATACCTCTATAAACTTCCACATCCATCCAATACCTCTATAAACTTTCACATCCATCCAATACCTCTATAAACTTCCACATCCATCCAATACCTCTATAAACTTCCACATCCATCCAATACCTCTATAAACTTCCACATCCATCTATTGCCTCTATAAACTTCCACATCCACCCAATACCTCTATAAACTTCCACATCCATCCAGTACCTCTATAAACTTCCACATCCATCCAATTCCTCTATAAACTTCCACATCCATCCAATACCTCTATAAACTTCCACATCCATCCAATACCTCTATAAACTTCCACATCCATCCAATACCTCTATAAACTTCCACATCCATCCAATATATCTATAAACTTCCACATCCATCCAGTACCTCTATAAACTTCCACATCCATCCAATACCTCTATAAACTTCCACATCCATCCAGTACCTCTATAAACTTCCACATCCATCCAATGCCTCTATAAACTTCCACATCCATCCAGTACCTCTATAAACTTCCACATCCATCCAATATCTCTATAACGTCCACATCCATCCAGTACCTCTATAAACTTCCACATCCATTCAATACCTCTATAAACTTCCACATCCATCCAATATCTCTATAAACTTCCACATCCATCCAATACCTCTATAAACTTCCACATCCATCCAATACCTCTATAAACTTCCACATCCATCCAATGCCTCTATAAACTTCCACATCCATTCAATACCTCTATAAACTTCCACATCCATCCAGTACCTCTATAAACTTCCACATCCATCCAATACCTCTATAAACTTCCACATCCATCCAGTACCTCTATAAACTTCCACATCCATCCAGTACCTCTATAAACTTCCACATCCATCCAATACCTCTATAAACTTCCACATCCATCCAATACCTCTATAAACTTCCACATCCATCCAATACCTCTATAAACTTCCACATCCATCCAATACCTCTATAAACTTCCACATCCATCCAATACCTCTATAAACTTCCACATCCATCCAATATATCTATAAACTTCCACATCCATCCAGTACCTCTATAAACTTCCACATCCATCCAATACCTCTATAAACTTCCACATCCATCCAGTACCTCTATAAACTTCCACATCCATCCAGTACCTCTATAAACTTCCACATCCATCCAATATCTCTATAAACTTCCACATCCATCCAATACCTCTATAAACTTCCACATCCATCCAATACCTCTATAAACTTCCACATCCATCCAATACCTCTATAAACTTTCACATCCATCCAATACCTCTATAAACTTCCACATCCATCCAATACCTCTATAAACTTCCACATCCATCCAATACCTCTATAAACTTCCACATCCATCTATTGCCTCTATAAACTTCCACATCCACCCAATACCTCTATAAACTTCCACATCCATCCAGTACCTCTATAAACTTCCACATCCATCCAATTCTCTATAAACTTCCACATCCATCCAATACCTCTATAAACTTCCACATCCATCCAATACCTCTATAAACTTCCACATCCATCCAATACCTCTATAAACTTCCACATCCATCCCACTTCCACATCCATCCAGTACCTCTATAAACTTCCACATCCATCCAATACCTCTATAAACTTCCACATCCATCCAGTACCTCTATAAACTTCCACATCCATCCAGTACCTCTATAAACTTCCACATCCATCCAATATCTCTATAAACTTCCACATCCATCCAGTACCTCTATAAACTTCCACATCCATTCAAAACCTCTATAAACTTCCACATCCATTCAAAACCTCTAGAAACTTCCACATCCATCTATTACCTCTATAAACTTCCACATCCACCCAATACCTCTATAAACTTCCACATCCATCCAGTACCTCTATAAACTTCCACATCCATCCAATACCTCTATAAACTTCCACATCCATCCAATACCTCTATAAACTTCCACATCCATCCAATACCTCTATAAACTTCCACATCCATCCAATTCCTCTATAAACTTCCACATCCATCCAATACCTCTATAAACTTCCACATCCATCCAATACCTCTATAAACTTCCACATCCATCCAATACCTCTATAAACTTTCACATCCATCCAATACCTCTATAAACTTCCACATCCATCCAATACCTCTATAAACTTCCACATCCATCCAATACCTCTATAAACTTCCACATCCATCTATTACCTCTATAAACTTCCACATCCACCCAATACCTCTATAAACTTCCACATCCATCCAGTACCTCTATAAACTTCCACATCCATCCAATTCCTCTATAAACTTCCACATCCATCCAATACCTCTATAAACTTCCACATCCATCCAATACCTCTATAAACTTCCACATCCATCCAATACCTCTATAAACTTTCACATCCATCCAATACCTCTATAAACTTCCACATCCATCCAATACCTCTATAAACTTCCACATCCATCCAATACATCTATAAACTTCCACATCCATCCAGTACCTCTATAAACTTCCACATCCATCCAATACCTCTATAAACTTCCACATCCATCCAATACCTCTATAAACTTCCACATCCATCCAATACCTCTATAAACTTCCACATCCATCCAATACCTCTATAAACTTCCACATCCATCCAATACCTCTATAAACTTTCACATCCATCCAATACCTCTATAAACTTCCACATCCATCCAATACCTCTATAAACTTCCACATCCATCCAATATCTCTATAAACTTCCACATCCATCCAGTACCTCTATAAACTTCCACATCCATCCAATACCTCTATAAACTTCCAAATCCATCCATTACCTCTATAAACTTCCACATCCATCCAATACCTCTATAAACTTCCACATCCATCCAGTACCTCTATAAACTTCCACATCCATCCAGTACCTCTATAAACTTCCACATCCATCCAATATCTCTATAACTTCCACATCCATCCAGTACCTCTATAAACTTCCACATCCATTCAAAACCTCTATAAACTTCCACATCCATTCAAAACCTCTAGAAACTTCCACATCCATCCAGTACCTCTATAAACTTCCGAATCTATCCAATACCTCTATAAACTTCCACATCCATCCAATATCTCTATAAACTTCCACATCCATCCAATACCTCTATAAACTTCCACATCCATCCAATACCTCTATAAACTTCCACATCCATCCAATACCTCTATAAACTTCCACATCCATCCAATACCTCTATAAACTTCCACATCCATCCAGTACCTCTATAAACTTCCACATCCATCCAATACCTCTATAAACTTCCACATCCATCCAGTACCTCTATAAACTTCCACATCCATCCAGTACCTCTATAAACTTCCACATCCATCCAATACCTCTATAAACTTCCACATCCATCCAATACCTCTATAAACTTCCACATCCATCCAATACCTCTATAAACTTCCACATCCATCCAGTACCTCTATAAACTTCCACATCCATCCAGTACCTCTATAAACTTCCACATCCATCCAATATCTCTATAAACTTCCACATCCATCCAGTACCTCTATAAACTTCCACATCCATTCAAAACCTCTATAAACTTCCACATCCATTCAAAACCTCTATAAACTTCCACATCCATCCAATACCTCTATAAACTTCCACATCCATCTATTACCTCTATAAACTTCCACATCCACCCAATACCTCTATAAACTTCCACATCCATCCAGTACCTCTATAAACTTCCACATCCATCCAAATCCTCTATAAACTTCCACATCCATCCAATACCTCTATAAACTTCCAATCCATTACCTCTATAAACTTCCACATCCATCCAATACCTCTATAAACTTTCACATCCACATCCATCCACATCCATCCAATACCTCTATAAACTTCCACATCCATCCAATATATCACTTCCATCCATCCAGTACCTCTATAAACTTCCACATCCATCCAATACCTCTATAAACTTCCACATCCATCCATTACCTCTATAAACTTCCACATCCATCCAATACCTCTATAAACTTCCACATCCATCCAGTACCTCTATAAACTTCCACATCCATCCAGTACCTCTATAAACTTCCACATCCATCCAATATCTCTATAAACTTCCACATCCATCCAGTACCTCTATAAACTTCCACATCCATTCAAAACCTCTATAAACTTCCACATCCATTCAAAACCTCTAGAAACTTCCACATCCATCCAGTACCTCTATAAACTTCCGAATCTATCCAATACCTCTATAAACTTCCGAATCTATCCAATACCTCTATAAACTTCCACATCCATCCAATACCCTTTAAACTTCCACATCCATCCATTACCTCTATAAACTTCCACATACATCCAATCTCTATAAACTTCCACATCCACCCAATTCCTCTATAAACTTCCACATCCATCCAATACCTTTATAAACTTCCACATCCATCCAGTACCTCTATAAACTTCCACATCCATCCATTACCTCTATAAACTTCCACATCCATCCAATACCTCTATAAACTTCCACATCCATCCAATACCTCTATAAACTTCCACATCCATCCAGTACCTCTATAAACTTCCACATCCATCCAGTACCTCTATAAACTTCCACATCCATCCAGTACCTCTATAAACTTCCACATCCATCCAATACCTCTATAAACTTCCACATCCATCCAATACCTCTATAAACTTCCACATCCATCCAATACCTCTATAAACTTCCACATCCATCCAATACCTCTATAAACTTCCACATCCATCCAGTACCTCTATAAACTTCCACATCCATCCAATACCTCTATAAACTTCCACATCCATCCAGTACCTCTATAAACTTCCACATCCATCCAATACCTCTATAAACTTCCACATCCATCCAAAACCTCTATAAACTTCCACATCCATCCAATACCTCTATAAACTTCCACATCCATCCATTACCTCTATAAACTTCCACATCCACCCAATACCTCTATAAACTTCCACATCCATCCATTACCTCTATAAACTTCCACATCCATCCAATCCTCTATAAACTTCCACATCCATCCAATACCTCTATAAACTTCCACATCCATCCAATACCTCTATAAACTTCCACATCCATCCAATACCTCTATAAACTTCCACATCCATCCAATACCTCTATAAACTTCCACATCCATCCAATACCTCTATAAACTTCCACATCCATCCAATATATCTATAAACTTCCACATCCATCCAGTACCTCTATAAACTTCCACATCCATCCAATACCTCTATAAACTTCCACATCCATCCATTACCTCTATAAACTTCCACATCCATCCAATACCTCTATAAACTTCCACATCCATCCAGTACCTCTATAAACTTCCACATCCATCCAGTACCTCTATAAACTTCCACATCCATCCAATATCTCTATAAACTTCCACATCCATCCAGTACCTCTATAAACTTCCACATCCATTCAAAACCTCTATAAACTTCCACATCCATTCAAAACCTCTAGAAACTTCCACATCCATCCAGTACCTCTATAAACTTCCGAATCTATCCAATACCTCTATAAACTTCCGAATCTATCCAATACCTCTATAAACTTCCACATCCATCCAATACCTCTTTAAACTTCCACATCCATCCATTACCTCTATAAACTTCCACATACATCCAATACCTCTATAAACTTCCACATCCACCCAATTCCTCTATAAACTTCCACATCCATCCAATACCTTTATAAACTTCCACATCCATCCAGTACCTCTATGAACCTCCACATCCATCCAATACCTCTATAAACGTCCACATCCATCCAGTACCTCTATAAACTTCCACATCCACCCAATACCTCTATAAACTTCCACATCCATCCAGTACCTCTATAAACTTCCACATTCATCCAGTACCTCTATAAACTTCCACATCCATCCATTACCTCTATAAACTTCCACATCCATCCAATTCCTCTATAAACTTCCACATCCATCCAATACCTCTATAAACTTTCACATCCATCCAATACCTCTATAAACTTCCACATCCATCCAATACCTCTATAAACTTTCACATCCATCCAATACCTCTATAAACTTCCACATCCATCCAATACCTCTATAAACTTCCACATCCATCCAATATATCTATAAACTTCCACATCCATCCAGTACCTCTATAAACTTCCACATCCATCCAATACCTCTATAAACTTCCACATCCATCCATTACCTCTATAAACTTCCACATCCATCCAATACCTCTATAAACTTCCACATCCATCCAGTACCTCTATAAACTTCCACATCCATCCAGTACCTCTATAAACTTCCACATCCATCCAATATCTCTATAAACTTCCACATCCATCCAGTACCTCTATAAACTTCCACATCCATTCAAAACCTCTATAAACTTCCACATCCATTCAAAACCTCTAGAAACTTCCACATCCATCCAGTACCTCTATAAACTTCCGAATCTATCCAATACCTCTATAAACTTCCACATCCATCCAATACCTCTTTAAACTTCCACATCCATCCATTACCTCTATAAACTTCCACATACATCCAATACCTCTATAAACTTCCACATCCACCCAATACCTCTATAAACTTCCACATCCATCCAATACCTTTATAAACTTCCACATCCATCCAGTACCTCTATGAACCTCCACATCCATCCAATACCTCTATAAACTTCCACATCCATCCAGTACCTCTATAAACTTCCACATCCACCCAATACCTCTATAAACTTCCACATCCATCCAGTACCTCTATAAACTTCCACATTCATCCAGTACCTCTATAAACTTCCACATCCATCCATTACCTCTATAAACTTCCACATCCATCCAATACCTCTATAAACTTCCACATCCATCCAGTACCTCTATAAACTTCCACATCCATCCATTACCTCTATAAACTTCCACATCCATCCAATACCTCTATAAACTTCCACATCCATCCAAAAACTCTATAAACTTCCACATCCATCCAATACCTCTATAAACTTCCACATCCATCCAATACTTCTATAAACTTCCACATCCATCCAGTACCTCTATAAACTTCCACATCCATCCAATACCTCTATAAACTTCCACATCCATCCAAAAACTCTATAAACTTCCACATCCATCCAAAAACTCTATAAACTTCCACATCCATCCAATACCTCTATAAACTTCCACATCCATCCAATACCTCTATAAACTTCCACATCCATCCAGTACCTCTATAAACTTCCACATCCATCCACCTCTATACCTCTATAAACTTCCACATCCATCCAATATCTCTATAAACTTCCACATCCATCCAGTACCTCTATAAACTTCCACATCCATTCAAAACCTCTATAAACTTCCACATCCATTCAAAACCTCTAGAAACTTCCACATCCATCCAGTACCTCTATAAACTTCCGAATCTATCCAATACCTCTATAAACTTCCACATCCATCCAATACCTCTTTAAACTTCCACATCCATCCATTACCTCTATAAACTTCCACATACATCCAATACCTCTATAAACTTCCACATCCACCCAATACCTCTATAAACTTCCACATCCATCCAATACCTTTATAAACTTCCACATCCATCCAGTACCTCTATGAACCTCCACATCCATCCAATACCTCTATAAACTTCCACATCCATCCAGTACCTCTATAAACTTCCACATCCACCCAATACCTCTATAAACTTCCACATCCATCCAGTACCTCTATAAACTTCCACATTCATCCAGTAGCTCTATAAACTTCCACATCCATCCATTACCTCTATAAACTTCCACATCCATCCAATACCTCTATAAACTTCCACATCCACCCAATACCTCTATAAACTTCCACATCCATCCAGTACCTCTATAAACTTCCACATTCATCCAGTAGCTCTATAAACTTCCACATCCATCCATTACCTCTATAAACTTCCACATCCATCCAATACCTCTATAAACTTCCACATCCATCCAGTACCTCTATAAACTTCCACATCCATCCATTACCTCTATAAACTTCCACATCCATCCAATGCCTCTATAAACTTCCACATCCATCCAAAAACTCTATAAACTTCCACATCCATCCAATACCTCTATAAACTTCCACATCCATCCAATACCTCTATAAACTTCCACATCCATCCAGTACCTCTATAAACTTCCACATCCATCCAATACCTCTATAAACTTCCACATCCATCCAAAAACTCTATAAACTTCCACATCCATCCAATACCTCTATAAACTTCCACAAACATCCAATACCTCTATAAACTTCCACAAACATCCAATACCTCTATAAACTTCCACATCCATCCAATACCTCTTTAAACTTCCACATCCATCCATTACCTCTATAAACTTCCACATACATCCAATACCTCTATAAACTTCCACATCCACCCAATACCTCTATAAACTTCCACATCCATCCAATACCTTTATAAACTTCCACATCCATCCAGTACCTCTATGAACCTCCACATCCATCCAATACCTCTATAAACTTCCACATCCATCCAGTACCTCTATAAACTTCCACATCCACCCAATACCTCTATAAACTTCCACATCCATCCAGTACCTCTATAAACTTCCACATTCATCCAGTAGCTCTATAAACTTCCACATCCATCCATTACCTCTATAAACTTCCACATCCATCCAATACCTCTATAAACTTCCACATCCATCCAGTACCTCTATAAACTTCCACATCCATCCATTACCTCTATAAACTTCCACATCCATCCAATGCCTCTATAAACTTCCACATCCATCCAAAAACTCTATAAACTTCCACATCCATCCAATACCTCTATAAACTTCCACATCCATCCAATACCTCTATAAACTTCCACATCCATCCAGTACCTCTATAAACTTCCACATCCATCCAATACCTCTATAAACTTCCACATCCATCCAAAAACTCTATAAACTTCCACATCCATCCAATACCTCTATAAACTTCCACAAACATCCAATACCTCTATAAACTTCCACATCCATCCAATACCTCTATAAACTTCCACATCCATCCAATACCTTTATAAACTTCCACATCCATCCAGTACCTCTATAAACCTCCACATCCATCCAATACCTCTATAAACTTCCACATCCATCCAGTACCTCTATAAACTTCCACATCCATCCAATACCTCTATAAACTTCCACATCCATCCAATACCTCTATAAACTTCCACATCCATCCAATACCTCTATAAACTTCCACATCCATCCAATACCTCTATAAACTTTCACATCCATCCAATACCTCTATAAACTTCCACATCCATCCAATACCTCTATAAACTTCCACATCCATCCAAAAACTCTATAAACTTCCACATCCATCCAATACCTCTATAAACTTCCACATCCATCCAATACCTCTATAAACTTCCACATCCATCCAGTACCTCTATAAACTTCCACATCCATCCAATACCTCTATAAACTTCCACATCCATCGAAAACCTCTATAAACTTCCACATCAATCCAATACCTCTATAAACTTCCACATCCATCCAATACCTCTATAAACTTCCACATCCATCCAGTACCTCTATAAACTTCCACATCCATCCAGTACCTCTATTAATTTCCACATCCATCCAATACCTCTATAAACTTCCACATCCATCCAATACCTCTATAAACTTCCACATCCATCCAATACCTATATAAACTTCCACATCCATCCAATACCTCTATAAACTTCCACATCCATCCAGTACCTCTATAAATTTCCACATCCATCCAATACCTCTATAAACTTCCACATCCATCCAGTACCTCTATAAACTTCCACATCCATCCATTACCTCTATAAACGTCCACATCCATCCAATACCTCTATAAACTTCCACATCCATCCAAAAACTCTATAAACTTCCACATCCATCCAATACCTCTATAAACTTCCACATCCATCCAATACCTCTATAAACTTCCACATCCATCCAATACCTCTATAAACCGCCACATCCATCCAATACCTCTATAAACTTGCACATCCATCCAATACCTCTATAAACTTCCACATCCATCCAATACCTCTTTAAACTTCCACATCCATCCATTACATACATAAGGGAACATTTCGGCATTTCGTGTATGATCAGTGAGAAAGTCCATATTGCAAATGTACGGTCCCTTACTAGACGTCCGAAATCGTTTGTAAAATTCGCGGTCGGCGTCGGGCCGTGCGGTAGGGCCAGACCTACCGGGAAGTCATCAAATGAACTTTGTCGGACATTCGGTTTCCGTTTTATAAAATAAACAAGTTTTTGACCGTTTTTCCGCTATCCCGGAATTTCCCACAAGAGGGCATACGGAATCATATGGCAATTTGGCAAAACATCACGAATCACGACGGGGCCTTATCTCGAAAACGGAAAATATTTCGAAGCCGAAACTTGGTGAGCGTAGGTTTGGCATAATGGGCAGTTGGCCCCAAACAAGATGGCGTCTAGGCCTCGACGGTTTTTGAGTTATGGCCGTTTTTCTGGGATTAAAGGTCCTAAATGGAAATAGAGAAATTATTTTTCCACTTCAGGTCAAAGTCAAGGAGCCTCCGGTGTCAATAAAAAAAGAACCAGCCATTTATCTATCGTCATTTAAGAGAAACGGAACAATGACAACTTGGCGATGGTCACAAATAGGCGTTTTTTTTTTTCAACGGTTACAGATCCAGTTGCAGGGTGTTCATACGAATATTTTTAAAGTGTGCTGCGGAGCTCTGCGAGATTTCTGTGATTTTCTATGATTTTCTGAAATAACACACACATACTAAACCCTCCGTAAATAACTCAGTTCTTAACGTAAAGACTTAAAACTCAGGATTCTGTAAAAGCATACCCCAATGGGGATATGTGGTGAATTATAGCTTCCTGTGCCAACCGGAAGTGCCTTAAATGGTGTCACAGGGGCTGTTTCGAAGGGTTAAAAAAGTCAGATCTGTCCAAAACTTCATATATGTGATTAGGCAACCCCCATGAACTGTAAATCAGTCATTTTTCCCAAAAAAAATCAAAGGAAAAAAAAATCACACTAAAACACACCTTGGATGGAGGGACGTATTAGGGTGCGTAGAGACAAACAGTGGCTGCAATAGTTAGCTTTGTTGGAGCTAAAAAAGAACCGTCAGACCTAGAGTTCCGAAACTTTAGAAACCTGTTCTAGACCTCCGGTCGATGGTGCGTGGTGAGTTACGTGGCTCTAGACGGTTCTCGGACCGAGAAACAGCCTCGTACATTTGCAATACCTTCAATTCATTTTGACCATTACGAAAATGACGACGTTTAGAAAAGTCTCAGAGACGCAAGGCTAGGTGCATTGAAACCGGCTCGGCCCATAGAGACAGACCCCAACGTTTCTGTCCGATAGCTCGTTCAAGGACCCCGTAGCAAGGCATGGAAAAAAGTGGATTTTCAGCACCAATTAGGGTTTTTCTCGGACACCAAATGACCTATCGAGCCGAAACTCGGGATTCGGGGTCGCCTCACATAGGACTTCACATAATGTCCGAACTGGACCCGCAGCTAGAACGTAACTATGTGTTTTACCTTTTTATTATGTTTTAAACTAAAGGCGCTGTGAATTATGGGACTGCTCTGACATATGTGATAGTTGGCTTCTAAATGAGTAGTAAAAAGTGGGTTTGGTGTCATAATGACATCTAATTGACTGATGGACACTGACTTGCTAGTTGACTTTTGTGCATTTGCAATATGTTTAAACGGAGAGGGACCATCACCAAAATGGCATTCTGAAATCAACACAAAAAATGGCATCACCATAGTCTCCAGACTGTGCTGAGTTCAACGAGCTATCCCGCTTGACCGTAGCTCGCTCGGTCTAAGCGCAACGACCATTAGAAAAGTAGGCCCAAAATGAAGCCTGCCCCACAATGTAATTTGCTTTTGAGTGACAGTGAGAGAACCGTTTAGGTGAGAAGAAAAATTCCACCACATGAATGTTCCTAAGGTCCTCCCGATCCGTGCAAGCCTAACCTTGACCGTGTGGCATTAACCCTTAAGAGTAAAACAGTGTTTTTTGATCTCACAGATTACAGTGTCATCTCTCCCCATAGGAATACATTGCCTGCACCCCTAATTTCAACCTGAAGTCTATATGGGTTATGAATGCCGTATGAACCTGTCTTCGGTACCAGTCCATCAGGCCACTATGAGGTCTACCTGTGTTGATTCTGAGCTTCCTGGACCAACCGGAAGTGGTTAAAATGCCCCTAAAAGTGTTTACACATACCCTGCCTGCAGTTTGATAGACATAGTGCATTCAACCCTGTGTAAATCAGTCAGTTCTTAACGTAAGGACTTAAAACTCAGGATTCTGTAACAGCATACCCCAATGAGGATATGTGGTGATTTATAGCTTCCTGTGCCAACCGGAAGTGCCATAATTGGTGTCTCAGGGGCTGTTTCAAAGGGTTAAAAAAGTCTGATCTGTCCAAAACTTCATATATGTGATTAGGCAACCCCCATGAACTGTAAATCAGTCATTTTTCCCCAAAAAATTCAAAGGAAAAAAAAATCACACTAAAACACAACTTGAATGGAGGGACGTATTGGGGTGCGTAGAGACAGACAGTGGCTGCAATAGTTAGCTTTGTTCGAGCTAAAAAAGAACCGTCAGACCTAGAGTTCCGAAACTTTAGAAACCTGTTCTAGACCTCCGGTCGATGGTGCGTGGTGAGTTACGTGGCTCTAGAAGGTTCTCGGACCGAGAAACAGCCTCGTACATTTGCAATACCTTCAATTCATTTTGACCATCACGAAAATGACGACGTTTAGAAAAGTCTCAGAGACGCAAGGCTAGGTGCATTGAAACCGGCTCGGCCCATAGAGACGGACCCCGACGTTTCTGTCCGATAGCTCGTTCAAGGACCCCGTAGCAAGTCATGGAAAATAGTGGATTTCCAGCACCAATTAGGGTTTTTCTCGGACACCAAATGACCTATCGAGCCGAAACTTGGGATTCGGGGTCGCCTCAGCTAGGCCAACACATAACATAAGAAATGGACCCGCAGCTAGAACGTAACTACGTGTTTTATGGTTTTTTTATGGTTTGAACCCAAGGCGTTGTGAATTTTGGGCCAGCTCTGAAGTATGTAAGGGAATACCCCCCTGAATTGTACAAAAATGAATGGCAAGATATTGGCATTGGACAAACCATATACACGATGTCCAATACCACCCAAAGCGGCGTTGATTCGTGTAAAGTATATGGCAAATGCCATATGGCAATTGCCAATTGTAACACCTCAAAAATCCAACAGGGGGCGAGTGCGCTCCACCGGGGTTTTTCATATTGGAAATGTAACCCAAGTCAACATCCAAAAGAAATTTTTTGAAAAAAGGATATTTTTTTCAAAAACTTTTCACCCCTTAAAAAAGTGCTTTCTGGGCCTTTTTTCGAAATTCTTTCGATTTTTTTGTCAATTACACATGTGTAAGAGCTGTATGAATATACTTTTGTCCAATTTTTTTATCATATTTTTTTTTATTTTAATTACATGCGCATAAGGCATATGTTTTGTACATTTGCAATATGATTTCATAGGAAGTCAAAAGTCAAAAGTCAAAAATGTCAAAATTTGGTAAAAAACTTCACACATCCTTAAAAAAGTGCTTTCTGGACCGTTTTTCAAAATTCTTTCAATTTTTATGTCAATTACACATGTATAAGAACTTTATCAACATACTTTAGTCATACTTTATTATCCTTTTTTTTTTTTTTTTTTACTTGTGCATAAGGCATATGTTTTCTCCATTTGGAATATGATTTCATAGGAAGTCAAAAGTCAAAAGTCAAAAATGTCAAAATTTGGTAAAAAACTTCACACATCCTTAAAAAAGTGCTTTCTGGACCGTTTTTCAAAATTCTTTCAATTTTTGTGTCAATTACACATGTATAAGAACTTTATCAACATACTTTAGTCATACTTTATTATCATTATTATAATTTTTTTTTTTTCTGTGCATAAGGAATATGATTTGTCCATTTGCAATATGATTTCATAGGAAGTCAAAAGTCAAAGTCCAAAGTCAATTTTTTGGGGGGCCAAAATTGACTGAACTGATGAACTCGGGACGGCCGGGCAGTGATAGTTGTTCATTTCCATCACTCGTTGTGTTGATTTCATCATGTCCATTTGAATCATGTCCACTATAGAATCATATTGCAAATGCGCGTGCAACTGGTAACCGGGAAAAAAAAAATGATGATTTCATTATGTCCATTTGTTTATGTTTCCTTACTTTTTCAAAGTCACTGTGCATTTGCAATATGTTTCAATGGGCAGGTACCGTCACGAATTTGTCATGCTCAAAAATTTTTAGATGTATTTTTTTTTGTTTCTTACTTTTTCAAAGTCACTGTGCATTTGCAATATGTTTTAATGGGCAGGTACCATCACGAATTTGTCATGCTCAAAATTCAAGCTTTACTTTGCTCAAACTATACCTTTGTCATCTTGTGATCTAAAATATGCAACTGGTTACCCAAAAAATGTGTTGATGTTTTTTTGTTTATGTTTCCTTACTTTTTCAAAGTCACTGTGCATTTGCAATATGTTTCAATGGGCAGGTACCGTCACGAATTTGTCATGCTCAAAAAATTTTAGATGTATTTTTTTTTGTTTCTTACTTTTTCAAAGTCACTGTGCATTTGCAATATGTTTTAATGGGCAGGTACCATCACGAATTTGTCATGCTCAAAATTCAAGCTTTACTTTGCTCAAACTATACCTTTGTCATCTTGTGATCTAAAATATGCAACTGGTTACCCAAAAAATGTGTTGATGTTTTTTTGTTTATGTTTCCTTACTTTTTCAAAGTCACTGTGCATTTGCAATATGTTTCAATGGGCAGGTACCGTCACGAATTTGTCATGCTCAAAAAATTTTAGATGTATTTTTTTTTGTTTCTTACTTTTTCAAAGTCACTGTGCATTTGCAATATGTTTTAATGGGCAGGTACCATCACGAATTTGTCATGCTCAAAATTCAAGCTTTACTTTGCTCAAACTATACCTTTGTCATCTTGTGATCTAAAATATGCAACTGGTTACCCAAAAAATGTGTTGATGTTTTTTTGTTTATGTTTCCTTACTTTTTCAAAGTCACTGTGCATTTGCAATATGTTTCAATGGGCAGGTACCATCACGAATTTGTCATGCTCAAAATTTTTTTGATGTATTTTTTTTTGTTTCTTACTTTTTCAAAGTCACTGTGCATTTGCAATATGTTTTTTCACTATAGAATCATATTGCAAATGCACATGCAACTGGTCATCCCCCCCAAAAAAATTTAGATTTTTTTTTTTATGTTTCCTTACTTTTTCAAAGTCACTGTGCATTTGCAATATGTTTTTTCACTATAGAATCATATTGCAAATGCACGTGCAACTGGTCATCCCCCAAAAAATTTTTTAGATTTTTTTTGTTTATTTTTCCTTACTTTTTCAAAGTCACTGTGCATTTGCAATATGTTTTTTCACTATAGAATCATATTGCAAATGCACATGCAACTGGTCATCCCCCCAAAAAAAAATTAGATTTTTTTTATGTTTCCTTACTTTTTCAAAGTCACTGTGCATTTGCAATATGTTTTTTCACTATAGAATCATATTGCAAATGCACATGCAACTGGTCATCCCCCCCAAAAAAATTTAGATTTTTTTTATGTTTCCTTACTTTTTCAAAGTCACTGTGCATTTGCAATATGTTTTTTCACTATAGAATCATATTGCAAATGCACGTGCAACTGGTCACCCAAAAATAAAAAATTTGGATTTTTTTTGTTTATGTTTCCTTACTTTTTCAAAGTCACTGTGCATTTGCAATATGTTTCAATGGGCAGGTACCATCACGAACTTGTCATGCTCAAAATTTTTTAGATGTATTTTTTTTTGTTTCTTACTTTTTCAAAGTCACTGTGCATTTGCAATATGTTTTTTCACTATAGAATCATATTGCAAATGCACATGCAACTGGTCATCCCCCCAAAAAAATTTTAGATTTTTTTTGTTTATGTTTCCTTACTTTTTCAAAGTCACTGTGCATTTGCAATATGTTTTTTCACTATAGAATCATATTGCAAATGCACGTGCAACTGGTCATCCCCCAAAAAATTTTTTAGATTTTTTTTGTTTATTTTTCCTTACTTTTTCAAAGTCACTGTGCATTTGCAATATGTTTTTTCACTATAGAATCATATTGCAAATGCACATGCAACTGGTCATCCCCCCCAAAAAAATTTAGATTTTTTTTATGTTTCCTTACTTTTTCAAAGTCACTGTGCATTTGCAATATGTTTTTTCACTATAGAATCATATTGCAAATGCACATGCAACTGGTCATCCCCCCCAAAAAAATTTTGATTTTTTTTGTTTATGTTTCCTTACTTTTTCAAAGTCACTGTGCATTTGCAATATGTTTTTTCACTATAGAATCATATTGCAAATGCACGTGCAACTGGTCATCCCCCCAAAAAAAATTTAGATTTTTTTTGTTTATTTTTCCTTACTTTTTCAAAGTCACTGTGCATTTGCAATATGTTTTTTCACTATAGAATCATATTGCAAATGCACATGCAACTGGTCATCCCCCCCAAAAAATTTTAGATTTTTTTTGTTTATGTTTCCTTACTTTTTCAAAGTCACTGTGCATTTGCAATATGTTTTTTCACTATAGAATCATATTGCAAATGCACGTGCAACTGGTCACCCAAAAATAAAAATTTTGGATTTTTTTTGTTTATGTTTCCTTACTTTTTCAAAGTCACTGTGCATTTGCAATATGTTTCAATGGGCAGGTACCATCACGAATTTGTCATGCTCAAAATTTTTTAGATGTATTTTTTTTTGTTTCTTACTTTTTCAAAGTCACTGTGCATTTGCAATATGTTTTAAAGGGCAGGTACCATCACGAATTTGTCATGCTATAAAAATCTTGCAGGAATGTGAAATTGACTGGCCCGATGAACTCGGGATGGCTTTGCAGTGATTCTGGGTCATCTCAATCGCTCGTTTGGGTTGATTTCAGAATGTCGCTTTTGGTGATGTTTTTTCACTATAGGATCATATTGCAAATGTACAAGAGTCAAGTGGACAAGAGTCTATCAGTCAATTAGATATCATTCTGACCACCAAACTGATACAAACTGACACCAAACCCACTTTTTCCAACTCGTTTAGTAGCCAACTATTACATACTTCAGAGCTGGCCCAAAATTCACAACCCCTTCGGTTCAAACCATAAAAAAACCATAAAACACGTAGTTACGTTCTAGCTGCGGGTCCATTTCTTATGTTATGTGTTGGCCTAGCTGAGGCGACCCCGAATCCCAAGTTTCGGCTCGATAGGTCATTTGGTGTCCGAGAAAAACCCTAATTGGTGCTGAAAATCCACTATTTTCCATGACTTGCTACGGGGTCCTTGAATGAGCTATTGGACAGAAACGTTGGGGTCTGTCTATATGGGCCGAGACGTTTGCAATGCACCTAGTCTTGCGACTCTGGGACATTTCTAAATGTCGTCATTTTCGTGATGCAAAAATGAATTGAAGTTATTTCAAATGTACGAGGCTGTTTCTCGGTCCGAGAACCTTCTAGAGCCACGTAACTCACCACGCACCATCTACGGGAGGTCTAGAACAGGTTTCTAAAGTTTCGGAACTCTAGGTCCGACGGTTCTTTTTTAGCTCCAACAAAGCTAACTATTGGAGCCAGTGTCTGTCTCTACGCACCCCAATACGTCCCTCCTTCCAAGTTGTGTTTTAGTGTGATTTTTTTTTCCTTTGAATTTTTTTGGGAAAAATGACTGATTTACAGTTCATGGGGGTTGCCTAATCACACATATGAAGTTTTGGAAAGATCAGACTTTTTTAACCCTTCGAAACAGCCCCTAAGACACCAATTATGGCACTTCCGGTTGGCACAGGAAGTTATAAATCAACACATATCCTCATTGGGGTATGCTGTTACAGAATCCTGAGTTTTAAGTCCTTACGTTAAGAATTGACTGATCTACACAGGGTTGAATGCACTATGTCTATCAAACTGCATGCAGTGTATGGGTAAACACTTTTAGGGGCATTTTAACCACTTCCGGTTGGTCCAGGAAGCTTAGAATCAACACAGGTAGACCTCATAGTGGCCTGATGGACTGGTACCGAAGACAGGTTCATACGGCATTCATAACCCACATAGGCCTCAGGTTGAAATTAGGGGTGCAGGCAATGTATTCCTATGGGGAGAGATGACACTGTAATCTGTGAGATCAAAAAACACTGTTTTACTGTTAAGGGTTAATGCCACACGGTCAAGGTTAGGCTTGTTCAGATCGGGAGGACCTTAGGAACATTCATGTGGTGCAATTTTTCTTCTCACTCTAACGGTTCTCTCACTGTCACCCAAAAGCAAATGACATTGTGGTGCAGGCTTCATTTTGGGCCTACTATTCTAATGCTCGCTGCGCCTAGACCGAGCGAGCTACGGTCAAGCGGGATAGCTCGTTGAACTCAGCACAGTCTGGAGACTATGGTGATGCCATTTTTTGTGTTGATTTCAGAATGCCATTTTGGTGATGGTCCCTCTCTGTTTAAACATATTGCAAATGCACAAAAGTCAACTAGCAAGTCAGTGTCCATCAGTCAATTAGATGTCATTATGACACCAAACCCACTTTTTCCTACTCATTTAGAAGCCAACTATCACATATGTCAGAGCAGTCCCATAATTCACAGCGCCTTTAGTTTAAAACATAATAAAAAGGTAAAACACATAGTTACGTTCTAGCTGCGGGTCCAGTTCGGACATTATGTGAAGTCCTATGTGAGGCGACCCCGAATCCCGAGTTTCGGCTCGATAGGTCATTTGGCGTCCGAGAAAAACCCTAATTGGTGCTGAAAATCCACTATTTTCCATGACTTGCTACGGGGTCCTTGAACGAGCTATCGGACAGAAACGTCGGGGTCCGTCTCTATGGGCCGAGCCGGTTTCAATGCACCTAGCCTTGCGTCTCTGAGACTTTTCTAAACGTCGTCATTTTCGTAATGGTCAAAATGAATTGAAGGTATTGCAAATGTACGAGGCTGTTTCTCGGTCCGAGAACCGTCTAGAGCCACGTAACTCACCACGCACCATCGACCGGAGGTCTAGAACAGGTTTCTAAAGTTTCGGAACTCTAGGTCCGACGGTTCTTTTTTAGCTCCAACAAAGCTAACTATTGCAGCCACTGTCTGTCTCTACACACCCCAATACGTCCCTCCTTCCAACTTGTGTTTTAGTGTGATTTTTTTTTCCTTTGAATTTTTTGGGGAAAAATGACTGATTTACAGTTCATGGGGGTTGCCTAATCACATATATGAAGTTTTGGACAGATCTGACTTTTTTAACCCTTCGAAACAGCCCCTGAGACACCAATTATGGCACTTCCGGTTGGCACAGGAAGCTACAAATCAACACATATCCTCATTGGGGTATGCTGTTACATAATCCTGAGTTTTAAGTCCTTACGTTAAGAATTGACTGATTTACACAGGGTTGAATGCACTATGTCCATCAAACTGCAGGCAGGGTATGGGTAAACACTTTTAGGGGCATTTTAACCACTTCCGGTTGGTCCAGGAAGCTCAGAATCAACACAGGTAGACCTCATAGTGGCCTGATGGACCGGTACCGAAGACAGGTTCATACGGCATTCATAACCCATATAGACTTCAGGTTGAAATTAGGGGTGCAGGCAATGTATTCCTATGGGGAGAGATGACACTGCATTCTGTGAGATCAAAAAACACTGTTTTACTGTGAAGGGTTAACGCCACACGGTCAAGCTTAGGCTTGCACGGATCGGGGGGACCTTAGGAACATTCCTGTGGTGGAATTTTTCTTCTCACCCTAACGGTTCTCTCACTCTCACCCAAAATCAAATGACGTTGTGGGGCAGGCTTCATTTTGGGCCTACTATTCTAATGGTCGCTGCGCCTAGACCGAGCGAGCTACGGTCAAGCGGGATAGCTCGTTGAACTCAGCACAGTCTGGAGACTATGGTAATGCCATTTCCTGCTCTCTGTGTCTTTAAGCACCGCACTTTATCACTCCATCCTTCCTGTGTGTGTGTGAGGGAGCTTTATTTGACATCTGTTGGGAGAAATGACTGATTTAAAGTTCAGAAGGGTTACCTAGTCACACATATGCAATTTTGGAGAGATCAGACTTTTTTAACCCCTCGAAACAGCCCCTGAGACACCAATTATGGCACTTCCGGTTGGCACAGGAAGCTATAAGTCAACACATATCTTGATTGACATAGCCACTTACAGAATCCTGAGTTTTAAGTCTTTACGTTAAGAATTGACTGATCTACACAGGGTTGAATGCACTATGTCTATCAAACTGCAGGCAGGGTATGGGTAAACACTTTTAGGGGCATTTTAACCACTTCCGGTTGCTTCAGGAAGCTTAGATTCGACACAGGTAGACCTCATAGTGGTCTGATGGACTGTCATAGAAGACAGGTTCATAAGGCATTCATAACCCACATAGGCTTCAGGTTGAATTTAGAGGTGCAGGCAATGTATTCCTATGGGGAGAGAAGTCAAAGCAAGCTGTTTCAAGTAAACACCTTCTTTTTACTGTGAAGGGTTAATGCCACACGGTCAAGCTTAGGCTTGCACGGTTCGGGAGGACCTCAGGAACGTACCTGAGGTCGAATTGTGCTTCTCACCCTAACGGTTCTCTCACTGCCACCCAAAATCAAATGACATTGTGGGGCAGGCTTCATTTTGGGCCTTCTTTTTTTCAAGTTTGCTGCACTCAGAACGAGCTACGGTCAAGCGGGGCGTCTCGTTGAACTCGTCACAGTCTGGAGACTATGGGGATGTCATTTTTTGTGTTGATTTCAGAATGACATTTTGGTGATGGTCCCTCTCCGTTTAAACATATTGCAAATGCACAAAAGTCAACTAGCAAGTCAGTGTCCATCAGTCAATTAGATGTCATTATGACACCAAACGGATATCAATGGACACCAAACCCACTTTTTCCTACTCATTTAGTAGCCAACTATCACATATGTCAGAGCAGGCCCATAATTCACAGCGCCTTCAGTTTAAAACATAATAAAAAGGTAAAACACATAGTTACGTTCTAGCTGCGGGTCCAGTTCGGACATCATGTGAAGTCCTATGTGAGGCGACCCCGAATCCCGAGTTTCGGCTCGATAGGTCATTTGGTGTCCGAGAAAAACCCTAATTGGTGCTGAAAATCCACTATTTTCCATGCCTTGCTACGGGGTCCTTGAACGAGCTATCGGACAGAAACGTTGGGGTCCGTCTCTATGGGCCGAGCCGGTTTCAATGCACCTAGCCTTGCGTCTCTGAGACTTTTCTAAACGTCGTCATTTTTGTAATGGTCAAAATGAATTGAAGGTATTGCAAATGTACGAAGCTGTTTCTCGATCCGAGAACCGTCTAGAGCCACGTAACTCACCACGCACCATCGACCGGAGGTCTAGAACAGGTTTCTAAAGTTTCGGAACTCTAGGTCCGACGGTTCTTTTTTAGCTCCAACAAAGCTAACTATTGCAGCCACTGTCTGTCTCTACGCACCCCAATACGTCCCTCCATCCAACTTGTGTTTTAGTGTGATTTTTTTTTCCTTTGATTTTTTTTGGGAAAAATGACTGATTTATAGTTCATGGGGGTTGCCTAATCACACATATGAAGTTTTGGAAAGATCAGACTTTTTTAACCCCTCGAAACAGCCCCTGAGACACCAGTTATGGCACTTCCGGTTGGCACAGGAAGCTATAAATCACCACATATCCTCATTGGGGTATGCTGTTACAGAATCCTGAGTTTTAAGTCCTTACGTTAAGAACTGACTGATTTACACAGGGTTGAATGCACTATGTATGTCAAACTGCAGGCAGGGTATGGGTAAACACTTTTAGGGGCATTTTAACCACTTCCGGTTGGTCCAGGAAGCTTAGAATCAACACAGGTAGACCTCATAGTGGCCTGATGGACTGGTACCGAAGACAGGTTCATACGGCATTCATAACCCATATAGACTTCAGGTTGAAATTAGGGGTGCAGGCAATGTATTCCTATGGGGAGAGATGACACTGCATTCTGTGAGATCAAAAAACACTGTTTTACTGTTAAGGGTTAATGCCACACGGTCAAGGTTAGGCTTGCACGGATCGGGAGGACCTTAGGAACATTCATGTGGTGTAATTTTTCTTCTCACCTAAACGGTTCTCTCACTGTCAATCAAAAGCAAATGACATTGTGGGGCAGGCTTCATTTTGGGCCTACTTTTCTAATGGTCGTTGCGCTTAGACCGAGCGAGCTACGGTCAAGCGGGATAGCTCGTTGAACTCAGCACAGTCTGGAGACTATGGTGATGCCATTTTTTGTGTTGATTTCAGAATGCCATTTTGGTGATGGTCCCTCTCTGTTTAAACATATTGCAAATGCACAAAAGTCAACTAGCAAGTCAGTGTCCATCAGTCAATTAGATGTCATTATGACACCAAACCCACTTTTTCCTACTCATTTAGAAGCCAACTATCACATATGTCAGAGCAGTCCCATAATTCACAGCGCCTTTAGTTTAAAACATAATAAAAAGGTAAAACACATAGTTACGTTCTAGCTGCGGGTCCAGTTCGGACATTATGTGAAGTCCTATGTGAGGCGACCCCGAATCCCGAGTTTCGGCTCGATAGGTCATTTGGCGTCCGAGAAAAACCCTAATTGGTGCTGAAAATCCACTATTTTCCATGCCTTCCTACGGGGTCCTTGAACGAGCTATCGGACAGAAACGTTGGGGTCCGTCTCTATGGGCCGAGCCGGTTTCAATGCACCTAGCCTTGCGTCTCTGAGACTTTTCTAAACGTCGTCATTTTCGTAATGGTCAAAATGAATTGAAGGTATTGCAAATGTACGAAGCTGTTTCTCGGTCCGAGAACCGTCTAGAGCCACGTAACTCACCACGCACCATCGACCGGAGGTCTAGAACAGGTTTCTAACGTTTCGGAACTCTAGGTCTGACGGTTCTTTTTTAGCTCCAACAAAGCTAACTATTGCAGCCACTGTCTGTCTCTACGCACCCCAATACGTCCCTCCATTCAAGTTGTGTTTTAGTGTGATTTTTTTTTCCTTTGATTTTTTTGGGGAAAAATGACTGATTTACAGTTCATGGGGGTTGCCTAATCACATATATGAAGTTTTGGACAGATCTGACTTTTTTAACCCTTCGAAACAGCCCCTGAGACACCATTTAAGGCACTTCCGGTTGGCACAGGAAGCTATAATTAACCACATATCCTCATTGGGGTATGCTTTTACAGAATCCTGAGTTTTAAGTCTTTACGTTAAGAACTGAGTTATTTACGGAGGGTTTAGTATGTGTGTGTTATTTCAGAAAATCATAGAAAATCACAGAAATGTCGCAGAGCTCCGCAGCACACTTTAAAAAGATTCGTATGAACACCCTGCAACTGGATCTGTAACCGTTGAAAAAAAAAAACGCCTATTTGTGACCATCACCAAGATGTCATTGTTCCGTTTCTCTTAAATGACGATAGATAAATGGCTGTTTTTTTTTTTATTGACACCGGAGGCTCCTTGACTTTGACCTGAAGTGGAAAAATAATTTCTCTATTTCCATTTAGGACCTTTAATCCCAGAAAAACGGCCATAACTCAAAAACCGTCGAGGCCTAGACGCCATCTTGTTCGGGGCCAACTGCCCATTATGCCAAACCTACGCTCACCGAGTTTCGGCTTCGAAATATTTTCCGTTTTCGAGATAAGGCCCCGTCGTGATTCGTGATGTTTTGCCAAATTGCCATATGATTCCGTATGCCCTCTTGTGGGAAATTCCGGGACAGCGGAAAAACGGTCAAAAACTTGTTTATTTTTTAAAACGGAAACCGAATGTCCGACAAAGTTCATTTGATGACTTCCCGGTAGGTCTGGCCCTACCGCACGGCCCGACGCCGACCGCGAATTTTACAAACGATTTCGGACGTCTAGTAAGGGACCGTACATTTGCAATATGGACTTTCTCACTGATCATACACGAAATGCCGAAATGTTCCCTTAAGGTATGTAATAGTTGGCTACTAAACGAGTTGGAAAAAGTGGGTTTGGTGTCAGTTTGTATCAGTTTGGTGTCAGAATGATATCTAATTGACTGATGGACTCTTGTCCACTTGACTCTTGTACATTTGCAATATGTTTAAACAGTGAGGTACCATCACCAAAAGCTACATTCTGAAATCAACCCTAACGAGCGATTGAGATGAACCAAAATCACTGCAAAGCCATCCCGAGTTCATCGGGCCAGTCAATTTCACATTCCTGCAGGATTTTTATAGCATGACCAATTCGTGATGGTGCCGGCCCATTGAAACATATTGCAAATGCACAGTGACTTTGAAAAAGTAAGGAAACATAAACAAAAAAAATCCAATTATTTTTTTTTTGGGTGACCAGTTGCACGTGCATTTGCAATATGATTCTATAGTGAAAAAACATCACCAAATGCGACATTCTGAAATCAACCCAAACGAGCGATTGAGATGACCCAGAATCACTGCAAAGCCATCCCGAGTTCATCGGGCCAGTCAATTTCACATTCCTGCAGGATTTTTATAGCATGACAAATTCGTGATGGTACCTGCCCATTAAAACATATTGCAAATGCACAGTGACTTTGAAAAAGTAAGGAAACATAAACAAAAAAAATCAAATTTTTTTTTTTTTGGGTGACCAGTTGCACGTGCATTTGCAATATGATTCTATAGTGAAAAAACATATTGCAAATGCACAGTGACTTTGAAAAAGTAAGGAAACATAAACAAAAAAAATCTAACATTTTTTGGGGGGGATGACCAGTTGCATGTGCATTTGCAATATGATTCTATAGTGAAAAAACATATTGCAAATGCACAGTGACTTTGAAAAAGTAAGGAAAAATAAACAAAAAAAATCTAAATTTTTTTTTGGGGGATGACCAGTTGCACGTGCATTTGCAATATGATTCTATAGTGAAAAAACATATTGCAAATGCACAGTGACTTTGAAAAAGTAAGGAAACATAAACAACATTTTTTTATTTTTGGGTGACCAGTTGCATGTGCATTTGCAATATGATTCTATAGTGAAAAAACATATTGCAAATGCACAGTGACTTTGAAAAAGTAAGGAAAAATAAACAAAAAAAATCTAAAATTTTTTTGGGGGGATGACCAGTTGCACGTGCATTTGCAATATGATTCTATAGTGAAAAAACATATTGCAAATGCACAGTGACTTTGAAAAAGTAAGGAAACATAAACAACATTTTTTTATTTTTGGGTGACCAGTTGCATGTGCATTTGCAATATGATTCTATAGTGAAAAAACATATTGCAAATGCACAGTGACTTTGAAAAAGTAAGGAAAAATAAACAAAAAAAATCTAATTTTTTGGGGGGGGGATGACCAGTTGCACGTGCATTTGCAATATGATTCTATAGTGAAAAAACATATTGCAAATGCACAGTGACTTTGAGAAAGTAAGGAAACATAAACAAAAAAAATCTAAAAATGTTTTGGGGGGGTGACCAGTTGCACGTGCATTTGCAATATGATTCTATAGTGAAAAAACATATTGCAAATGCACAGTGACTTTGAAAAAGTAAGGAAACATAAACAAAAAAAATCAAAAAATTTTTTTTTTGGGTGACCAGTTGCACGTGCATTTGCAATATGATTCTATAGTGAAAAAACATCACCAAAAGCGACATTCTGAAATCAACCCAAACAAGCGATTGAGATGACCCAGAATCACTGCAAAGCCATCCCGAGTTCATCGGGCCAGTCAATTTCACATTCCTGCAGGATTTTTATAGCATGACAAATTCGTGATGGTACCTGCCCATTAAAACATATTGCAAATGCACAGTGACTTTGAAAAAGTAAGGAAACATAGAATCAAATTATTTTTTTTGGGGTTACCAGTTGCACATTTCAGATCACCAGTTGCACATTTCAGATCACCAGTTGCACATTTCAGATCACCAGTTGCACGGAGGAAAATCGTTACTTTTGACTTTGACTTTTGACTTCCTATGACATCATATTGCAAATGGACAAAACATATGCCTTATGCACAAGTAAAACAAAAAAAAATTATGATAATACAAGTTGACAAAGGTATAGTTTGAGCAAAGTATAGTTTGAATTTTGAGCATGACAAATTCGTGATGGTAAAACATATTGCAAATGCACAGTGACTTTGAAAAAGTAAGGAAACATAAACAAATGGACATAATGAAATCATCATTTTTTTTTTCCCGGTTACCAGTTGCACGCGCATTTGCAATATGATTCTATAGTGAAAAAACATATTGCAAATGGACATGATGAAATCAACACAACGAGTGATGGAAATGAACAACTATCACTGCCCGGCCGTCCCGAGTTCATCAGTTCAGTCAATTTTGGCCCCCAAAAAAATTGACTTTTGACTTTGACTTTTGACTTCCTATGAAATCATATTGCAAATGGACAAATCATATTCCTTATGCACAAGTAAAAAAAATAAAATTATGATAATAACATTTTACAAAAGTATATTCATACACTTCTTACACATGATTAATTGTCTTAAAATCGAAACAATTTCGAAAAACGGTCCAGAAAGCACTTTTTTTAGTTTTTAAAGTTTTAAAAAAAAATCAAATTTTCGACTTTTGACATCCTATTAAATCATATTGCAAATGGACAAAACATATGCCTTATGCACAAGTAAAAAAATAAAAAAAAATTATGATAATAAAATACGAATAAAGTATGTTGATACAGTTCTTATACGTGTGTAATTGACACAAAATTCGAAAGAATTTTGAAAAACGGTCCAGAAAGCACTTTTTTAAGGATGTGTGAAGTTTTTTACCAAATTTTGACATTTTTGACTTTTGACTTTTGACTTCCTATGAAATCATATTCCAAATGGAGAAAACATATGCCTTATGCACTAGTAAAAAAAAAAAAAAAAATGATAATAAAGTATGACTAAAGTATGTTGATAAAGTTCTTATACATGTGTAATTGACATAAAAATTGAAAGAATTTTGAAAAACGGTCCAGAAAGCACTTTTTTTAGGATGTGTGAAGTTTTTTACCAAATTTTGACATTTTTGACTTTTGACTTTTGACTTCCTATGAAATCATATGGCAAATGGACAAAACATATGCCTTATGCGCATGTAATTAAAAAAAAAAAAAATTGATATCAAAATTGGACAAAAGTATATTCATACAGTTCTTACACATGTGTAATTGACAAAAAAAGCGAAAGAATTTCGAAAAAAGGCCCAGAAAGCAATTTTTTAAGGGGTGAAAAGTTTTTGAAAAAAATATCCTTTTTTCAAAATTTTTCTTTTGGATGTTGACTTGGGTTGCATTTCCATACCTTAAGGGAACATTTCGGCATTTCGTGTATGATCAGTGAGAAAGTCCATATTGCAAATGTACGGTCCCTTACTAGACGTCCGAAATCGTTTGTAAAATTCGCGGTCGGCGTCGGGCCGTGCGGTAGGGCCAGACCTACCGGGAAGTCATCAAATGAACTTTGTCGGACATTCGGTTTCCGTTTTATAAAATAAACAAGTTTTTGAGCGTTTTTCCGCTATCCCGGAATTTCCCACAAGAGGGCATACGGAATCATATGGCAATTTGGCAAAACATCACGAATCACGACGGGGCCTTATCTCGAAAACGGAAAATATTTCGAAGCCGAAACTCGGTGAGCGTAGGTTTGGCATAATGGGCAGTTGGCCCCGAACAAGATGGCGTCTAGGCCTCGACGGTTTTTGAGTTATGGCCGTTTTTCTGGGATTAAAGGTCCTAAATGGAAATAGAGAAATTATTTTTCCACTTCAGGTCAAAGTCAAGGAGCCTCCGGTGTCAATAAAAAAAAAAACAGCCATTTATCTATCGTCATTTAAGAGAAACGGAACAATGACATCTTGGTGATGGTCACAAATAGGCGTTTTTTTTTTTCAACGGTTACAGATCCAGTTGCAGGGTGTTCATACGAATCTTTTTAAAGTGTGCTGCGGAGCTCTGCGACATTTCTGTGATTTTCTATGATTTTCTGAAATAACACACACATACTAAACCCTCCGTAAATAACTCAGTTCTTAACGTAAAGACTTAAAACTCAGGATTCTGTAAAAGCATACCCCAATGAGGATATGTGGTTAATTATAGCTTCCTGTGCCAACCGGAAGTGCCTTAAATGGTGTCTCAGGGGCTGTTTCGAAGGGTTAAAAAAGTCAGATCTGTCCAAAACTTCATATATGTGATTAGGCAACCCCCATGAACTGTAAATCAGTCATTTTTCCCCAAAAAAATCAAAGGAAAAAAAAATCACACTAAAACACAACTTGAATGGAGGGACGTATTGGGGTGCGTAGAGACAGACAGTGGCTGCAATAGTTAGCTTTGTTGGAGCTAAAAAAGAACCGTCAGACCTAGAGTTCCGAAACTTTAGAAACCTGTTCTAGACCTCCGGTCGATGGTGCGTGGTGAGTTACGTGGCTCTAGACGGTTCTCGGACCGAGAAACAGCTTCGTACATTTGCAATACCTTCAATTCATTTTGACCATTACGAAAATGACGACGTTTAGAAAAGTCTCAGAGACGCAAGGCTAGGTGCATTGAAACCGGCTCGGCCCATAGAGACGGACCCCAACGTTTCTGTCCGATAGCTCGTTCAAGGACCCCGTAGGAAGGCATGGAAAATAGTGGATTTTCAGCACCAATTAGGGTTTTTCTCGGACGCCAAATGACCTATCGAGCCGAAACTCGGGATTCGGGGTCGCCTCACATAGGACTTCACATAATGTCCGAACTGGACCTGCAGCTAGAACGTAACTATGTGTTTTACCTTTTTATTATGTTTTAAACTAAAGGCGCTGTGAATTATGGGACTGCTCTGACATATGTGATAGTTGGCTTCTAAATGAGTAGGAAAAAGTGGGTTTGGTGTCATAATGACATCTAATTGACTGATGGACACTGACTTGCTAGTTGACTTTTGTGCATTTGCAATATGTTTAAACAGAGAGGGACCATCACCAAAATGGCATTCTGAAATCAACACAAAAAATGGCATCACCATAGTCTCCAGACTGTGCTAAGTTCAACGAGCTATCCGCCTTGACCGTAGCTCGCTCGGTGTAAGCGCAACGACCATTAGAAAAGTAGGCCCAAAATGAAGCCTGCCCCACAATGTCATTTGCTTTTGAGTGACAGTGAGAGAACCGTTAGGGTGAGAAGAAAAATTCCACCACATGAATGTTCCTAAGGTCCTCCCGATCTGTACAAGCCTAACCTTGACCGTGTGGCATTAACCCTTAAGAGTAAAACAGTGTTTTTTGATCTCACAGATTACAGTGTCATCTCTCCCCATAGGAATACATTGCCTGCACCCCTAATTTCAACCTGAAGTCTATATGGGTTATGAATGCCGTATGAACCTGTCTTCGGTACCAGTCCATCAGGCCACTATGAGGTCTACCTGTGTTGATTCTGAGCTTCCTGGACCAACCGGAAGTGGTTAAAATGCCCCTAAAAGTGTTTACCCATACCCTGCCTGCAGTTTGACAGACATAGTGCATTCAACCCTGTGTAAATCAGTCAGTTCTTAACGTAAGGACTTAAAACTCAGGATTCTGTAACAGCATACCCCAATGGGGATATGTGTTGATTTATAGCTTCCTGTGCCAACCGGAAGTGCCATAACTGGTGTCTCAGGGGCTGTTTCGAGGGGTTAAAAAAGTCTGATCTTTCCAAAACTTCATATGTGTGATTAGGCAACCCCCATGAACTGTAAATCAGTCATTTTTCCCAAAAAAAATCAAAGGAAAAAAAAATCACACTAAAACACACCTTGGATGGAGGGACGTATTGGGGTGCGTAGAGACAGACAGTGGCTGCAATAGTTAGCTTTGTTGGAGCTAAAAAAGAACCGTCAGACCTAGAGTTCCGAAACTTTAGAAACCTGTTCTAGACCTCCGGTTGATGGTGCGTGGTGAGTTACGTGGCTCTAGACGGTTCTCGGACCGAGAAACAGCCTCGTACATTTGCAATACCTTCAATTCATTTTGACCATTACGAAAATGACGACGTTTAGAAAAGTCTCAGAGACGCAAGGCTAGGTGCATTGAAACCGGCTCGGCCCATAGAGACGGACTCCGACGTGTCTGTCCGATAGCTCGTTCAAGGACCCCGTAGCAAGGCATGGAAAAAAGTGGATTTTCAGCACCAATTAGGGTTTTTCTCGGACACCAAATGACCTATCGAGCCGAAACTCGGGATTCGGGGTCGCCTCACATAGGCCTTCACATAATGTCCGAACTGGACCCGCAGCTAGAACGTAACTATGTGTTTTACCTTTTTATTATGTTTTAAACCGAAGGCGCTGTGAATTATGGGACTGCTCTGACATATGTGATAGTTGGCTACTAAATGAGTAGGAAAAAGTGGGTTTGGTGTCAATTGATATCCATTTGGTGTCATAATGACATCTAATTGACTGATGGACACTGACTTGCTAGTTGACTTTTGTACATTTGCAATATGTTTAAACGGAGAGGGACCATCACCAAAATGGCATTCTGAAATCAACACAAAAAATGGCATCACCATAGTCTCCAGACTGTGCCGAGTTCAAGGAGACGCCCCGCTTGACCGTAGCTCGTTCTGAGTGCAGCAAACTTGAAAAAAAGAAGGCCCAAAATGAAGCCTGCACCACAATGTCATTTGATTTTGGGTGGCAGTGAGAGAACCGTTAGGGTGAGAAGCACAATTCCACCACATGAATGTTCCTAAGGTCCTCCCGATCTGAACAAGCCTAACCTTGACCGTGTGGCATTAACCCTTCACAGTAAAACAGGGTTTTTTGATCTCACAGATTACAGTGACATCTCTCCCCATAGGAATACATTGCCTGCACCACAAA